>NC_142810.1:39643531-39783531 GCF_049724085.1 Artemia sp. Qi Xiang Cuo
CGCTAGACTTAAGATCTGGTCCCCATATGGGGTCGTGGGTTCGAGTCCCACACCTGACATTTTTTCTTATTCTAAATCTTTAGAAACAGCCTCTATTTCTGACCGTTTAAGTTTTGATGTTAGTGTTGTCAGTCAAAAGCTATGACCTTGAGAAAAGAGCTTGAGAAAATCACCATGATTATCGAAAAATGGGGAAACATCCTTCAAAAGTCGACAGGAATGTCACCCTCCAGCGCTTTCTCGGATATCTTGAATAAAATATGCAAAGTTGACATAGCTTTATTTCATTTTTTAAGGTTAATTTAGACAAGGTTACGTGAATGAAAATGAAAAAAGCTCACACTTCAGTTCTTAATTTCACAAAGTCATAAAACATTCAAAGTTCTCTTCTAATTTTTCCAAGAAAATAAAAGGTTCTACTTCAGTTCTGTTTTTCTCAAAGAGATGAAAAATTTAAAGTTCCATTCTAATTTTAAATTAAATTTTAGCTCCTTTGTCTTATGGATTTACCCCTCAAATTTTTAAATTAGAAAATGAGTAACTCGTTCTATTATTAAAGACAATCGTTCAAACTCGTTCATCTAACCTCAAAAACAATAGGTTAGGTATAAATAAATATTAATAAATAAATAGAAACATTTCTACATTTTTAAGTTAGGTTAGGTTAACTTATCATGTGCGCTCATGTTTAGTTAACCTAACCTTTTCCGGCGCGTATGGTTAGGTTAGGCTAGATTAAGTTAGGTTAGGTTAAGTTAGGATAGGTTAGTCCACGTACGCTCACATAGGTTAGCTTAGGTTAGGTGAGAGACAGACAAAAAGTTAGGTGTATGATTAGGTTAGGTTAGGTTAGATTAATATAGGTTAGGTTAAGTTAGGTTAGGCTAGGTTAGCCTACGTACGCGCGTGTACGTAGGCTAACCTAGCCTAACCTAACTTAACCTAGCCTAACTTAATCTAACCTAACCTAATCATACACCTAACTTTTTGTCTGTCTCTCACCTAAGCTAAGCTAACCTATGTGAAGCGTACGTGGGCTAACCTAACCTAACTTAACCTAACCTAACTTAATCTAGCCTAACCTAACCCTACTCGCCGGAAAAGGTTAGGTTATCATAAAATGAGCGCTCATGATAATTTAACCTAACCTAAATTAAAAATGTATAAATGTTTCTATTTATTTATTAATATTTATTTATACCTAACCTAACCTATTGTTTTGGAGGTTAGATGAACGAGTTTGAACGATTGTCTTTAATAATAGAACGAGTTCCTCATTTTCTAATTTAAAAATTTGAGGGGTAAATCCATAAGACAAAGGAGCTAAAATTTAATTTAAAATTAGAATAGAACTTTAAATTTTTCATCTCTTTGAGAAAAACAGAACTGACGTAGAACCCTTTTATTTTCTTGGAAAAATTAGAAGAGAACTTTGAATGTTTTATGACTTTGTGAAATTAAGAACTGAAGTGTGAGCTTTTTTCATTTTCATTCACGTCACCTTGTCTAAATTAACCTTAAAAAATGAAATAAAGCTATGTCGACTTTGCATATTTTATTCAAGATATCCGAGAAAGCGCTGGAGGGTGACATTCCTGTCGACTTTTGGAGGATGTTTCCCCATTTTTCGATAATCATGGTGATTTTCTCAAGCTCTTTTCTCAAGGTCATAGCTTTTGACTGACAACACTAACATCAAAACTTAAACGGTCAGAAATAGAGGCTGTTTCTAAAGATTTAGAATATGAAAAAAATGTCAGGTGTGGGACTCGAACCCACGACCCCACATGGGGACCAGATCTTAAGTCTAGCGCCTTAACCACTCGGCCAACCTGACTTGTAAACAATTATTGATCATATTCATATTGTAATTCAGTTTCATTGGTAAAGTTCAGAATTGAGCTAAGTTTTTTCTCTTATTTAAGAAAATTCAGAAACTTGTCTAAATTAACCTTAAAAATGAAATAAAGATATGTCGACTTTGCATATTTTATTCAACATATCCGAGAAAGCACCGGAGGGGTGTATTCCTGTCGTCTTTTGGAGGGTGTTTCCTCAGTTTTTGATAATCAGGTCATATTGTCAAGCTGTTGTCCCAAACTAGGAACTTTAGAGTGGCAGTCGTAACATCAACAATTAACCGGTATGACATAGAGGCCGATTACGAAAAAGTAGAATAAGAAAAAAAATTGTTAATTGCGGGGCTCGAACCCACGACCCCGTATGGGGACCAAATCTTAAGTCTCGCACCTTAACCACTCAGCCAACCCGACATTTAAGCAATTCTTGATCATATTAATGTTTTCATTCAATTTCATTGCTAAATCTCAGAATAGATCTAACTTTTTTCTCTTCTTTAAGAAAATTCAGAATTGAATTTGAACATTCTCCACTTTTCTAGTTTTTTTTTATTTAATCTATTAAATACCCTAGCAATTTAGGTTCTGCATAAATCCTTTTACAGAAGTTATTTAGTGAAATCACAAGACATGATGAAAGAAAAAAAGTACATAAGAAAAAATTTGTCAGGTGTGGGGTTCGAACCCACGACCCTGTATGGGGACCAGATCTTGAGTCTAGTGCCTTAACCACTCGGCCAACCTGACTTGTAAACAATTCCTGATCATATTCATATTGTAATTCAGTTTCTTTCTGTGTGTGTCGTCTCTTTGTGTGTGTTGTCTCTGTGCGTTTGTCGTCTCTCTCTGTGTGTGTGTGCACACGTAACCTCGTCTAATGTGAATTTCAACAATTCAGGCTGGTGGACTAAGACCCCAATTCTGAGCTAGTGAATTTCCACCATTCAGGCTGGTCGACTGAGACCCTAATTCTGAGCTAGTGGATTTCCACCATTCAGGCTGGTGGACTAAGACCCCAATATTGAGCTAGTGGATTTCCACCATTCAGGCTGGTGGACTAAGACCCCAATTCTGAGCTAGTGAATTCCCACCGTTCAGGCTGGTGGACTGGGACCCCAATACTGTGCTAGTGGATTTCCACCATTCGGGATGGTGGACTAAGACCCCAATTTTCCAACTCTTGCATTTCATGACAGAAATTCAAAATGAACTTCGAAAAATCAAGAGAATGTAACTGTGAGAAGGTAAAGCACAACAAGTCACTACTGAAATATTCCAACTCTTGCATTTCACGACAGAAATTCCAAATGAAATTTGAAACATTAAGAAAATGTAACTGTGATATTGTAAGTGTGTAAGTTTTTGTGTGTGTGTAAGTTTTGGCGTGTGTGTGTGTAAGTTTTCGTGTGTGTGCGTAAGTTTTCATGTGTGAGTGTGTGTAAGTTTTTGTGCGTGTGTGTAAGTTTTTGTGTGTGTAAGTTTTTGTGTGCATGTAAGTTTTTGTGTGCATGTAAGTTTTTGAGTGTGGGTGTAAGTTTTTGTGTGTGTGTGTGTAAGTTTTTGTGTGTATAAGCTTTTATGTGTGTAATTTTTGACGTGTATGTGTGTAAGTTTTAGTGTGTGTGTGTGTGTCAGTTTTTGTGTGCATGTAAGTTTTCGTGTGCTTGTGTAAGTTTTTGTGTGTGTGTGTGTTAGTTTTTGCGTGTGTGTGTAAGTTTTTGTGTGTGTGTGTAAGTTTTGTGAGTGTGTGTAAGTTTTTGTGTGTGTTTAAGTTTTTGTGTGGATGTAAGTTTTTGTGTGCATGTAATTTTTTGGGTGTGTGACTCAGTTTTTGTGTGTGTGTGTAAGTTTTTTTTTGTCTCATCTTTTTCTTGTGTGTGTAAGTTTTGTGTGTGTTTTTAAGTTTGTGTGTGTTTGTGTGTGTGTGTAAGTTTTTTGTAGTTGTGTGTTTTAGTTTGTGTGTGTGTGTGTAATTTCTTGTGTTTTTAATTTTTTTATTGTGGTTGTGAGTTTTCGTGTGTGTATGTGTAAGTTTTTTTTGTGTGTGTGTGTGTAAGTTTTCGTGTGTGTGTGTGTGTGAGTTTTGTGTGTATGTGTGTGTGTGTGTATGTTTTTGTGTGAATTTTAGTTTTTGTGTGATTGTTAGTTTTCGTGTGAATGTGTTAGTTTTTGTGTGTGTGTGTGTGTAATTTTTTTTGTGTGTGTTATTTTTTTCGTGTTTATTTAATTAATCGTTTGTGTGTGTGTGTGAGAGTTTTGTGTGTGTGTGTGTGTGTGTGTGTGTGTGTGTGTGTGTGTGTGTGTGTGTAAGTTTTTTTGTGCATGTAAGTTTTTGTGTGAATGTAAGTTTTAGTGTGCATGTGTAAGCTTTTTTGTGTGTGTGTGTGTGTATGTTTTTGTGTGTGTGTAAGTTTTGGCGTGTGTGTGTAAGTTTTCGTGTGTGTGTGTATGTTTTAATGTGTGTGTGTAAGTTTTTGTGTGTGTCTGTGTAATTTTTCGTGTGTGTGTCTAAGTTTTCGTGTGTGTGTGTGTAAGTTTTTGCTTTTGCGTGATATTTTTTGTGCGTGCGTGTAATATTTTTTTTTATTGTATTATATATATTTATATTAATTTTTCATTTTATTTTTTTTTTGTTTTTTGGTTGTTTTTGTGTGTGTGTGTGTGCGTAATTTTTAGTGTGTGTGTGTATGTTTTTGTGTGTGTGTAAGTTTTTGTGCGTGTGTGTAAGTTTTAGTGTGTGTAAGTTATTGTGTGCATGTAAGTTTTCGTGTGTGCATGTATATTTTTGCGTGTGGGTGTTAGTTTTTGTGGGTGTATGTGTGTGTTTTTAAGTTTTTTTGTGTCTAAAATTTTTTGTGTTTTAGTTTTGTCGTGTGTGTTTGTTAGTTTTCGTGTGTGTGTGTGTGTGTGTGTGTAAGTTTTTGTGTGTGTGTGTAAGTTTTTTTTGTGTGTGTGTAAATTTTTGTGTGTGTGTGTAAGTTTTTGTGCGTGTGTGTAAGTTTTTGCGTGCATGTAAGTTTTTGTGTTCATGTAAGTTTTTGCTTGTGGGTGTAAGTTTTTGTGTGTGCTTGTAAGTTTTTGTGTGTCTAAGCTTTTGTGTGTGGGTGTAAGTTTTTTTTGTGTGTTTGTAAGTTTGTGTGTGTTTGTGTGTGTGTGTAAGTTTTTTTGTGTTTAAGTTTTGTGTGTGTGTGTAATTTTGTTTATGTTTGTTTGTTTGTGTTTGTAAGTTTTTGTGTGTGTAAGTTTTGGCGTGTGTGTGTGTAAGTTTTAGTGTGTGTGAGTGTAATTTTTGTGTGTGTGTGTGTGTGTTAGTTTTTTTTTTTGTGTGTGTGTGTGTGTGTGTAAGTTTTTGTGTGTGTTTTATTTTTGACGTGTGTGTGTGTGTTTTGTTGTTGTTGTGTGTTTAAGTTTTGTGTGTGTGTGTTTGTGTGTAAGTTTTTGTGTGCTTGTAAGTTTTTGTGTGCATTTATGTTTTCGTGTGCATGTGTAAGTTTTTGTGTGTGTGTGTATGTGTGTGTAAGTTTTTTTGTGTGTAAGTTTTTGCGTGTGTGTGTTTGTTTTCGTGTGTGTGTGTGTGGTTTTTTTGTGTGTGTGTGTGTGTTTGTGTGACATTTTTTGTGAGTGTGTGTGTGAGTTTTTTTGTTTTCTTGTGTTAGTTTTTGTGTGTGTGTGTGTGTGTGTGTGTTTGTTTTATTTTTTGTGTGTTTGTTATTTTTTTCGTGTGGGTGTTTGTTTTTTTGTGTGTGTGTGTAAGTTTTGTGTGTGTGTGTGTGTGTGTAAGTTTTTGTGCGTGTGTGTGTGTGTTTTTTTGTGTTCTTGTGTAAGTTTTTGTGTGTGTGTGTGTGTGTGTAAGTTTTTGTGTGTGTGTAAGTTTTGGCGTGTGTGTGTGAGTTTTCGTGTGTGTTTGTGTAAGTTTTGTGAGTGTGTGTGTGTGTAATTTTTTGTGTGATTTTAAGTTTTTGTGTGCATGTAAGTTTTAGTGTTAATGTTTAATTTTTTGTGTGTGTGTGTGTGTAAGTTTTTGTGTCTCTGTGTGTAAGTTTTGGCGTGTGTGTGTGTAAGTTTTGGCTTTTGTGTGTTTGTTTTATTGTGTGTGTTTGTGTTAGTTTTTGTGTGTGTGTGTAAGTTTTTGTGCGTGTGTGTAAGTTTTTGTGTGTGTGTAAGTTTTTGTGTGCATGTAAGTTTTTGTGTGCATGTAAGTTTTTGCGTGTGGGTCTAAGTTTTTGTGTGTGCGTGTGTGTAAGTTTTTGTGTTTCTTAGCTTTTGTGTGTGGCTGTAAGTTTTGTGTGTGTGTGTGTAAGTTTGTGTGTGTGTGTGTGTGTGTGTGTCAGTTTTTGTGTGTGTTTGTTTTGTGTGTGTGTGTGTGTGTATAAGTTTGTGTGTGCATGTAAGTTTTCTTGTGCATGTGTAAGTTTTTGTGTGTGTGTGTGTAAGTTTTTTTTTGTGTGTTTTATTTTTTGAGTGTGTGTGTTAGTTTTCGTGTGTGTGTGTGTGTAAGTTTTTGTGTGTGTGTGTAAGTTTTTGTGCGTGTGTGTAAGTTTTTTGTGTGTGTGTTATTTTTTGTGTGTGTGTTACTTTTGGAGTGTGTGTGTGTGTTTTAGTGTGTGTGTGTGTGTTTTTGTTAGTTTTATGTGTGTGTGTGTGTGTGTGTAAGTTTTTGTGTGATTGTAAGTTTTTGTGTGAATGTTAGTTTTCGTGTGCATGTGTAAGTTTTTGTGTGTGTGTGTTAGTTTTGGCGTGTGTGTGTAAGTTTTTGTGTGTGTGTGTAAGTTTTCGTGTGTGTGTGTAATTTTTTTTGTGTGTGTGTAAGTTTTTGTGTGTGTGTAAGTTTTTGTGTGCATGTATGGGGACCGGGGGAGGGCCTTTGGGGCCCAGGGAGAGCGTTTGGGGATCCGGGGCCCTTGAGGATTGGGTGGTCTTTTGGGGGCCCAGTGGACCTTTGGGGACCGGGAGAGGACCTTTGGGACCCCGTTGGTCCTTTGGGATCCCGGGGGACCTTTGAGGACCAGGGGAGGGCCTTTGGGGGTCTGAGGAGGGCGTGTGGAGGATTATATTTCGAAATTGTTACTTTTTAGTTTACTTTCTGCGGTGCATTCCTGCAGAGCATCCTTGTGGCGCTTCCCTGCGGCGCCTTCTTGCGGCGCATTCCTGCGTCGCATCCCTGCGGTGCATCCCTGCGGCGCATCCCTGGCGGTGCATTCCTGCGGCGCATTCCTGCGGCGCATCCCTGCGGCGCATCCCTTGGGGAGCATCCCTGCGGCGCAGCCCTGCGGCGCTTCCCCCGACCCGCGGCGCATCCCCCTGCGGCGCATCCCCATGCGGCGCTTTCCTGGCCCGCGGCGCTTCTCGGGCCCGGAGGACCTTTGAGGACCGGGGGGAGGGCCTCTGGGGTCCGGGGTGCCCTTTGGGAGCTCGATGGGCCTTTGAGGACCAGAGGAGGGCCTTTGAGGGTCTTAGTAGGGCGTTTGGGTGGGCTGGAGCTCTTTGGGAGCTTGGGGGACCTTTGAGTACCGGGGGCTTCCTTCGGGGTTGGGGTGGGGGATCGGAACCCTTTGGGGTTGGGGTAGAGGACCTCACAACACTGTTCAAATGAAACTTGTGTATTATAACGACCACACTCAAAACCTCTTCCAAAATCTTCTTTCAAAATGTCTCTATCTGTTTCGCCGAAATAATTCCATAAAATGGATAAAACGGTTTCGCCCAAATAATCCCTAAACGTAATTCAGCGTGTTCCTTTTGTTTGGCATCTCTGCGCTAACGCATTTCAAATTAATAAGAAACCTTTTCGCGCGCTAAAGCAATTCATCGCTAAGATGTTTCTTGGAGAACTGTTTCCATGGCGTTTGGTTATTAATATCCTTTGGAGTTCGACCAAAAGAGTTGTTTCCGAGGCAAAGACATTAATGACTTGGATCTATTCCTGGAGAAATGTTTCTAGGCGAAAATTTTTAATGTCTGACAGATGATGTCATTGGTTGATTGATCTGTCAAGAAAGGGGAATTAATTTGTTGTTTCTAAGGGGAATTATTGATTCACGATAGGTGAATTGAGGTCGACAGCACAGGTTTTCCAATGTCGATGTTATTGTTGTTGTAAGTGCACGCTCTCAGCGAATGTCAAGGTCGATGTTGTTGTTGTTGACATACTTTGATTACGCAATCAATTTAGGTCATTGACCCCATTAACCACGTGTTCTCCCTAATGACTCTGTGCCCATATATGGAGTCCCGTCAGTATTCTATGCCCATATTTGGTGTACTGTCAGTATTCTATGCCCATATTTGGTGTGCTGTCACGAGCTTTAGGGTCACTTCTACTCATATACACCATATACAGTGCAATAACACGGGTGATTGTGTAATGAGCCTTACCACGGTCATTCATCTATTACTAGGAACGGTACATGCCTTACCAGACAGGTTTCTGAGGCAACACCTATTTTCTGGACCAATCAGAGAAGTGTCTACCAACGGTGCTCCATATGACAATAATAGATACGAAACTAGACTTGTGTATTCAAAGGTGGTCTCTTTGTTAAAATACTAGTTTTGGCCCGGATGTCATATAATCTTGTGGAACAACTGAATGATCTGAATGATCTTAATTCGTGATTGAATAATAGGGATGAGAATGATAATAATTGGTGATTGAATAATAGGGATGAAACATAACTCGATAAATTTTTAATTGGATTGTATGAAGGTGCTAAAAAAGGGCTAAACTGAATTTTCATCAAGTATAGTGTAAAATATTATTGCTATCTAAAAATGATAAAATTTTGTATAAATACTTAAACTAGCTCAAATCGAAAAAAGGTATAGCATTTGCATAACTCTGCAATGAATGATCTTAATTGGTGATTGAACTATAGGGGTGTAACCTGAGCTAGATAACTTTTTTAATTGGATTGTAGGAATTTGGTAAAAAAGGGTTAAACTGATTACCAGTTAAGGTAAGCCCGAAGGGGTTGTTAACTCATAGGCAATTTATCATAAATTTGGAATAGCATCAATCTATGGAAATAGTTAACAATGACAAAATGACCTTGTGACTTAACCTAGCTTTACTTCTTGGATGTGTTCTGTATAATACACAAGTACCATTTGAACAGTGTTGTCAATATAAATTATGCTCTAACATTGTGCTATACTAAAAAGTTGATGATAATAGAGATTTAGATGCCAAAAAAAGAATTTTAATAAATAAATTCAGAACAATCCTTAGAAATCAAGTAGTGAGATGATTATAGGTTTGAACCATCAAGGATCGCAACCATCAATGACCCTAACCACCAAGGACCTCAACCTCAAAAGTTCCCCTATCCCCAAACTCCAAGGGTCCCCCTCCCTCCAACTTTTTAGGCTCCCTCCCCCTATTTTCTTATGTTTTTTTAAGTTTTTTTTAACTTTTTTGTTTTTTAACATGGTATTTTTTTAACTTTTTTTTACATGTCTTAGAGTTACATAAAACATACTTAAAACATAAAAAATTTACATTTATTATTTTCCAAATTCAAAATGAGAATGATACAGATATTTTAGTCGTGACTTCTACTATTAGAAAAATAATGTTTGTAGTAACACTTTTTTGGACTGAATTTTTTTTGGACTGAAATTATTCAACTTTTTTTTATGTATCTTAAAATGACATGAAATAAGTTAGCGGCTCTACTAATCGCACTCTATGATAGCTCATAGACACGACGAGACTTTCCCACCGGCACTCTATGACAGGTTATCGACACTAGCTAGTTTATTACATGTATTAAATCAGTATTTTTTACGCTGTGGAAGGATAAACACATGAATCATATTTTTAAAAAAGTTAAGATGAAGCATTTTAAGAAAGTGGAGCACTATCGGAAACGTATGCGTGCGTTGTCATGACAGTAAGGAATTAAATTTCTTTGGAGTACCAAATAAATTCCATTGTACAAATGCTGGATATGAGAAAGTATCATTTCCAGAGAAGTTAGTACTCAAAGAGAGTGCTAACATAAAAATAATAGTTGATAAAGAGGGGTATCTTCTTGCTAGTGCTTCTGGTAATATGCTACCTGTTGATTGAACCTATTGTCATCTTTTAGGTATTAGCATTCGAATGAAAGCAAAGGGGAAAAGAAAGGCCTACTCTTCTACTTATATCGTAAACCGTATCTTATCTACGTGCCGGAACTCTTACCTGTGTAAAAATAATGTGATAATAGAAAGTGAAATTGCCGGAAGAATAAAAAGGGCATTGGCAGAAAATATCACTAAGGAATATAAAGATGAATCGATGAAAAACAAAGTGCCAGCAAACATTATTAACATCATTGATCAAACAGTCAATGAACCAAATAATACCAAAGACGAAACGCATATTGAGCCTGCCGATGACACACCAGTAAAAATTGTATATGACTCAAAATGGAATAGTGATTATTCTACTGATTACGAACTAAGAGAAGACAATAAGTACAGTATCAAGAGAGAGCAGGGTGAACTATTTTATGGAACAGATTAAAAATGTCCAAAGTTGTTCATTGATATTAATAATGTATAATAATGTATCTACCGTACATTTTTATTAATATCATGCATGTCATTATTTCATTAAAAATATGTTATCTATTACTTTGATATATTCATATTATTTCTAGGGTACGCTAGCAGGTTCATAGAGGTTTTATTAGAAACTGAGATAGGTTAACAGATACATATACAGAGAGAGTGAGAAACACATACAAATATATAGATTCAGACATGCAAACCGACAAAGACAGACACTGCAGCAAGCAGGCACGCACCCAGACACACTTGCTTAGAGAGTGAGAGAGACAAAAACACATACAAATATATAGATTCAGACATATATACCGACAAAGACAGGCACTGGGATAAGCAAACACCCGCCCAGAAACATAGGCAGAAAGAGTGAGAGTATAAATTCAGACGTACAAACCGACAAAGATAAATATTGGGAAAAGCAAAACACCCACCCAGGCACATTGGCAAAGAGAGTGAGAGAGAAAAAACAACTACAACTATATAGATTCAGACATGTAAACTGACATTGAAAGGCACTGAGATAAGCAAACACCCACCCAGACACACTGACAAAGATAGTGAGAGAGACAAGAACATATACAAATATATAGATTCAGACATAGAAAGCGACAAAGACAAACACGAGGACAGGCAAACACCCTCCCAGAGACACATTCAAATAGAGTGAAAGAGACAAAAAACACATGCAAACATATAGATTCAGAACTAAAATCCAAAGACAGGCACTGGGAAAAGCAAACACCCTCCTAGACACATAAGCAAAGAGAGTTAGAAAGGCAAAAACACATAGAAATATATAGATTCAGACATACAAACTGACAGAAACACATACAAATACATAGATTCAGACATACAAACTAACAAAGACAGGCTCTGGGACAAACATACATATACCCAGACACATAGATAAAGAGAGAGAGACAAAAACATATACATACATTCAGACATACAAACCGACAAAGACAAGCATGGGGAGAAGCAAACACACGCCCAGACACATAGGTAAAGAAACTAAGAGACAACAAAACAAATACAATAAAATTCAGACATATAAACCGACAAAGACTGGCATTGGGGGAAGCAAACACAGACACAAAGGTGAAGAGACTGAGAGAGAGGCTAAAACAAATACAACTATATAGATTCAGACAAGCAAACCTACAAAGACAAGCACTGGGACAAGCAAACACCAACCGGGACACATAGGCAAAGAGATTGAGAGTATAGATCCAGACGTACAAACCGACAAAGACAAACATTGTGAGAAGCAAACACCCACCCAGATTTACAGGCAAAGAGAGTGAGAGAGACAAAAAGACATACAAATACACAGATTAAGACATGCAAACCGAATAAGACAGACACTGGGACAAGCAAACAACCACCCAGACACACAGGTAAAGAGACTGAGAGTATAGATTTAGAAGTAAAAACCGACAGAGACAGACACTGAGAGAATCAAATACCCACCCAGATTCACAAGCAAAGGGAGTGAGAGTATGGATTCAGACATAAAAACCGACAAAGACAGACACCGCGAGAAGCGAATATCCACCCAGATACACAAACAAAGAGAGTGAGAGAGTCAAAAACGCATAAAAATACATAGACTCAGATATACAAACCGACAAAGACAGACACTGAGTGAAGCAAACATCCGCCCAGACACATAGCCAAAGAGAGTAAAAGATATAAAAACACATACAAATATATAGATTCAGACATACAAACCCGAAAAGACAGGCACTGAGATAAGCAAACAACCACCCAGACACACAAGGAAAGGAAGTGAGAGAGACAAAAACACATACAAATATATAGATTCAGACATACAAACCGACAAAGACCGGCACTGAGATAAGCAAACTCCCACCTAGACATATAGGCAAAGAGAGTGAGAGAGACAAAAGCAAATACAACGATATAGATTCAAACATACAAACCGACAAAGACAGGCACGGGGACAAGCAAACATCCGGCCAGACACACAGGCACAGAGAGTGACAGTATAGATTCAGAAATACGAACTAACAAAGACAGGCACTGGGAGAGGCAAACACCCAGCCAGAAACACAGGCAAAGAGAGTGAGAGAGAGGAAACACATACAAATACATAGATTAAGACATACAAACCGACAAAGACAGGCACTGGGACAAACAAACACCCGCCCAGACACACTAGCAAAGAGAGTAAGAGAGAAAAAAACAAGTACAAATATATAGATTCAGACAAGCAAACCGACAAAGACAGGCACCACCCAGACACACAAGTAAAGAGAGTGAGAGAGACAAAAATAAGTACGAATATAGAGATTCAGAAATACAAACCGATAAAGACAGGCATTGAGATAAGGAATCACACGCCCTGACACACAGGCAATATAAGTGAGAGAGCCAAAAACACATACAAATACATGGATTAAGACATACAAACAGACAAAGACAGGCACTGGGACAAGCAAACACCCGCCCAGACACATGGGAGAAGCAAAAGCCACCCAAATACACAGGCAAAAGGAGTGAGAGATATTAACACGCATACAAATACACAGATTAAGACATACAAATCGACAAAGACAGGCACTAAGATAAGCAAATATCCACCCAGACACATGGGAGAAGCAAACACCCACCCAGATACACAGGCGAAGAGATTGAGAGACCCAAAAACGCATACAAATACATAGATTAAGACATACAAACCGACAAAGACAGGCACTGAGTGAAGCAAACATCCGCCCAGACACACAAGCAAGGAGAGTGAGAGAGACAAAAACCACTATATAGATTCAGACATACAAACCAACAAATACAGGCACTGAGATAAGCAAACACCTGCCCAGACACACAAGCAATGGAAGTGAAAGAGACAAAGAGACAAGTGAAAGATTCGGACATAGAAACCGACAAACACAAACATGAGAACAGGCAAACACCCGCCCAAACACACAAGCAAAGAGAGTGAGAAAGACAAAAAAACATACAAACATATAGATTCAGACGTAAAAACCAACAACACAGGCAAAGAGAGTGAGAGAGACAAAAACACATACAAATACATAGATTAAGACATACAAACCGACAAAAACAGGCACTGGGAGAAGCAAACATCCGCCCAGACACACAAGCAAAGAGAGTGAGAGAGACAAAAACGCATACAATTATATAGATTCAGACATATAAACCGACAAAGACAGGAACTGGGACAAGAAAATACCTGCCCAGAGACACATGCAAAGAGAGTGAGAGAGACAAAAAAAACACATACAAATCCTTAGATTCAGACTACAAACCGACAAAGACAGGCACTGGGACTAGCAAACACCCACCCAGACACACAGGTAAAGAGAGGGAGAGAGACACAAACACATTAAAATATCGCTTGGACACACGGGTATAGTAAGAGAGACATGCAAAAAAGTTAGGTTTACTTAAGTTCACTTTCCTTAACTGCTGCCATCTTTACACCTATAGTTGTAGGTAGCACACTCCTTCAGACACACGGATATAGTGAGAGAGACTTGCAAAAAGTTAGGTTAATTTAAGTTCACTTAGAGTGGTGCGCCACTCATATTGAACATAAATTAACCTAACTTTTTGCATGTCTCTCTCACTAAGATTGTGTGGCTTAGCGGGTGTGCTGCCATCTATAACCAGTCTAACCTATATTCAACGCAACGATGCATAAAGTCAAAATTAATAGAACTTAGATTTTTGCTAAGTGAGCTTAAATTAACATATCTTTTTTGCAAGTCTCTCTCACTATATCCGTGTGTCTGAAGGAGTGTGTTACCTATAACTATAGGTGTAAAGATGGTCACAGTTAAGGTGGTGAAAAGGTGAAAGTGAACTTAAGTAGACCTAACTTCTTTGCATGTCTCTCTCACTATACCCGTGTGTCTGAGCGACATTTAAATGTGTTTCTGTCTCTCTCACTCTCTTTACCTGTGTGTCTGTGCGGGTGTTTGCTAGTCCCAGTGCCTGCCTTTGTCGGTTAGAAGTCTGAATCTAAGTATTTGTATATTTTTTGTTTTGCAGTCTCTCTCACTCTCTTTGCTTGTGAGTCTGGGTGGATGTTTGCTTCTCCAAGTGCCTGTCTTTGTCGGTTTTTATGTCTTAATATATGTATTTATATGCGTTTTTGTGTCTCTCACTCTCTTTGCCTGTGTATCTGGGTGGGTGTTGGCTTCTCCCCGTGCCTGTCTTTGTCGATTTGTGCGTCGAAATCCATAATCTCACTCTCTTTGCATGTTTGTATGGCCGGATGTTTGCTTCCCCTAGTGCGTGTCTTTGTTGGTTTTTATGTCTGAATCTATATGTTTGTATGTGTTTTTGTCTATCTCACTCTCTTTGCTTGTGTGTCTGGAGTGGGTGTTTGCTAGTCCCAGTGCCTGTCTTTGTCGGTTTGTATGTCTGAATCTAAATATTTGTATGTATTTTTGTCTCTCTCACTCTCTTTGCATGTGTCTCTGGGCAGGTGTTTTCTTGTCCTAGTGCCTGTCTTTGTCGGTTTGTATGTCTAAATATATAAGTTTGTATGGGTTTTTGTCTCTCTAACTCCCTTTACCTGTGTGTCTGGGCGTATGTTTGCTTCTCCCAGTGCCTGTCTTTGTCGGTGTGTATGTCAATCTGTGTGTTTGTATGCGTTTTTGTTTCTCTCACTCTCTTTGCCTGTGTATCTGGGTGGGTGTTTGCTTCTCCCCTTGCTTGTCTTTGTCGGTTTGTATGTCTGAATCTATACTCTCACTCTCTTTGCATGTGTGTGTTTGAGCGCGTGTTTGCTTGTCCCAGTGGCTGTCTTTGTCGGTTTTTAGGTCTGAATCTATAATCTCACTCTCTTTGCTTGTGGGTCTGGGCGGGTGTTTGCTTGTCACACTGCCTGTCTTTGTCGGTTTTATATCTGAATCTGTATGTTTGTATGTTTTTTAGTCTCTATCACTCTCTTTGCCTGTGTGTCTGGGCGGGTGTTTTCTTGTCCCAGTGCCTGTCTTTCTCGGCTTGTAGTCTGAATCTAAGTATTTGAATGTGCTTTTTTTTGTCTCTCTCTCTGTCTTTGCATGTGACTCTGGGCAGGTGTTTTCTTGTCCCAGTGCCTGTCTTTGTCGGTTGGCATGTTTAAATCTATATATTTCTATGCGTTTTTGTCTCTCTCACTCCCTTTGCCTGTGTGTCTGGGTGGTCGTTTTCTTCTCCCAGTGCCTTTATTTGTCGGTTTGTATGTCTTAATCTATGCATTTGTGTGCATTTTTGTCTCTCTCACTCTCTTTGCCTGTGTATCTGGGTGGGTGTTTGCTTTTCCCCGTGCCTGTCTTTGTCGGTTTGCACGTCTGAATCTATACTATCACTCTCTTTGCATCTGTGTCTGTTATGTTTGATTCCCTCAGTGTCTGTCTTTGTCGGTTTGTATGTCTTAATCTATGTATCTGTATGCGTTTTTGTATCTCTAACTCTCTCTGCCTGTGTATCTGGGTTGGTGTTTGCTTCTCCCATGTGTCTGAGCGGAAGTTTGCTTGTCCCAGTGCCTGTCTTTGTCGGTTTGTATGTCTTAATCTATGTATTTGTATTTATTTTTGTCTCTCTCACTTCCATTGCTTGTGTGTCTGGGCAGGTATTTGCTTATATCAATGCCTGTCTTTGTCAGTTTGTATGTCTTAATCTTTATATTTATATTAGTTTTTGTCTCTCTCACTCTCTGTACCTGTGTGTGTGTGTGGGTATTTGCTAGCCCCAGTATTTGTTATTCTTTGTTTGTATGTTTTAAAGTATTTTAATGTTTTTTTTTCTCTCTCACACTCTCTTTCCATGTGTCTCTGGACAGGTGTTTGCTTGACCCAGTGCCTGTCTTTGTCGGTTAGTATGTCTAAATATATAAGTTTGTATGGGTTTTTGTCTCTCTAACTCCCTTTACCTGTGTGTCTGGGCGTATGTTTGCTTCTCCCAGTACCTGTCTTTGTCGGTGTGTATGTCTTAATCTGCGTATTTGTATGCGTTTTTGTTTCTCTCACTCTCTTTACCTGTGTATCTGGGTGGGTGTTTGCTTCTCCCCTTGCTCGTCTTTGTCGGTTTGTATGTCTGAATCTATTCTCTCACTCTCTTTGCATCTGTGTGTTTGAGCGGGTGTTTGCTTGTCCCAGTGCCTGTCTTTGTCGGTTTGTACGTCTGAATCTATACTCTCACTCTCTTTACATGTGGGTCTGGGTGGGTGTTTGCTTGTCACACTGCCTGTCTTTGTCGGTTTTATATCTGAATCTGTATGTTTGTATGTATTTTAGTCTCTCTCACTCTCTGTGCCTGTGTGTCTGGGCAGGTGTTTGCTAGTCCCAGTGCCTGTCTTTGTCGGTTTGTTGTCTGAATCTAAGTATTTGTATGTGTTTTTTTTTGTCTCTCTCACTATCTTTGCATGTGTCTCTGGGCAGTTGTTTTCTTGTCCCAGTGCCTGTCTTTGTCGCTTTGTATGTGTAAATCTGTATATTTCTATGCGTTTTTGTCTCTCTCACTCCCTTTGCATGTGTGTCTGGGTGGACGTTTGCTTCTCCCAGTGCCTTTATTTGTCGGTTTGTATGTCTTAATCTATGCATTTGTATGCGTTTTGTCTCTCTCACTCTGTTTGCTTGTGTATCTGGGTGGGTGTTTGCTTTTCCCCGTGCCTGTCTTTGTCGGTTTGCACGTCTGAATCTATACTATCACTCTCTTTGCATCTGTGTCTGTTATGTTTGCTTCCCTCAGTTCCTGTCTTTGTCGGTCTGTATGTCTTAATCTATGTATTTGTATGCGTTTTTGTATCTCTCACTCTCTTTGCCTGTGTATCTAGGTGGGTGTTTGCTTCTCCCATGTGTTTGGGCGGATGTTTGCTTGTCCCAATGCCTGTCTTTGTCGGTTTGCATGTCTTAATCTATATATTTGTATTTATTTTTGTCTCTCTCACTTCCATTGCTTGTGTGTCTGGGCAGGTATTTGCTTATATCAATGCCTGTCTTTGTCGGTTTGTATGTCTGAATCTATATATTTGTACTGGTTTTTGTCTCTCTCACTCTCTTTGCTTGTGTGTCTGGGAGGTGCCTGTCTTTGTTGATTTTGTATGTCTGAATCTATATATTTGTACTGGTTTTTGTCTCTCTCACTCTCTTTGCCTGTGAGTCTGGGTGGGTGTTTGCTTGTCCCAGTGCTTGTCTGTGTCGGTTTGCCTGTTTTAATTTATGTGTTTGTATGTGTGTTTGTCTCTCTCGCTGCCTATGACTTTGGGTCTAAACGGGTGTTTAATTGTCCCTATACCTTTTTTTGTCGGTTTGTAGTTCAGAATTTACATATTTGTATGTGTTTTTGTCTCTCTCAATATCTTTGTCTATGTGTCTGGGCAGGTGTTTGCTTATCTCCGTGCCTTTTTTTGTCGGTTTGTATGTCTGAATTTATATATTTGTATGTGTTTTTGTCTCTCTCACTTCCTTTGCTTGTGAGTCTGGTTGGGAGTTTGCTTATCTCAATACCTGTCTTTGTAGGTTTGTACGTATGTTTGAATATATATATTTGTATGTGTTTTTATATCTATCACTCTCTTTGCCTATGTGTCTGGGTGGATGCTTGCTTCTCCCAGTGCCTGTCATTGCTGGTTTGTATGTCTGAATCTATGTATTTTTATGCGTTTTTGACTATCTTAATCTCTTTGCCTGTATATCTGGGTGGGTATTTGCTTCTCTCAGTGTCTGTCTTTGTCGGTTTTTACGTCTGAGTCCATACTCTCACTCTCTTTGCTTGCGAATCTGGGTGGGTGTTTGCTTCTCTCAGTGTCTGTCTGTATCGGATTTACGTCTGAATCTATACTCTCACTCTCTTTGCCTGTGTGTTTGGGCGGTTGTTGTACGTTTGAATCTATATGTGTTTGTCTCTCTCACTCTCTTTGCGTTTGTGTGTGGGTGGGTATTTGCTTGTCCCAGTGACTGTCTTTGTCGGTTTGTAGTCTGAATCTAAATATTTGTATGTTTTTTTTCCTCTCTCACTCTCTTTCATGTGTCTCTGGGCAGGTGTTTTCTTGTCCTAGTGCCTGTCTTTGTCAGTTTGTATGTCTAAATATATATGTTTGTATGCGTTTTTGTCTCTCTAATTCCCTTTGCCTGTTTGTCTGGGCGGATGTTTGCTTGTCCCAGTGTCTGTCTTTGTCGGTTTGTATGTCTTAATCTATGTTTTTGTATTTGTTTTTTTCTCTCTCTTACTCTCTTTGCCTGTGAATGTGGGTGGGTGTTTGCTTCTCCCGATGTTTGTCTTTGTCTGTTTGTACGTCTGAATCTATTCTCTCACTCTCTTTGCCTATGTGTCTGGGTAGGTGTTTTCTTGTCCAATTGCTTGTCTTTTTCGGTTTGCATGTCTGAA
Source organism: Artemia sp. Qi Xiang Cuo (assembly GCF_049724085.1). Lineage (NCBI taxonomy): Eukaryota > Metazoa > Arthropoda > Branchiopoda > Anostraca > Artemiidae > Artemia > Artemia sp. Qi Xiang Cuo. The sequence goes on from NC_142810.1 coordinate 39,662,308, forward strand.
TCTATATAGTTGCATTTCTTTTAGTCTCTCTCTCAGTCTATTTACCGTTGTGTCTGGGCGTGTGTTTGCTTCCCTCAATACCAGTCTTTGTCAATTTTTATGTCTGAATCTATATAGTTATATTTGCTTTAGTGTCTCTTTGCCTATGCGTCTGGGCGTGTGTTTGCTTCTTCCCATGCCTGTCTTTGTTGGTTTGTATATCTGAATCTATGTATATGTTTGTGTTTTTGACTCTCTCTCTCTCTCTCTCTCTCTCTCTCTCTCTCTCTCTCTCTCTCTCTCTCTCTCTCTCTTTTACTATGTGTCTGGGTATGTATATGGTTGTCCCAGTGCCTGTTTTGTTGTCTAGTTTTTATGTCTGAATTTATGTATTTGTATTTGTTTTGTCCGTTTGTATGTCTGAATCTATATATTTCTACGTGTTTTTACCTTTTTCACTCTCTTTGCCTATGTATCTAGGCAAGTGTCTGATTCTCCCAGTGGCTGTCTTTGTTGGTTTTTAGTTCTGAATCTATGTGTTTGTATGTGTTTTTTTGTCTCTCTCACTCTCTTTGCTTGTGTGTATGGGCGGATATTTGCCTTTCCTCGTGTTTGTCTTTCTCGATTTCTATGTCTGAATCTATATATTTGTATGTGTTTTTTCTCTCTCACTCTCTTTGTCTGTGTTTCTGAGAGGGCGTTTGCTTATCTCAGTTCCTGTCTTTGTCGTTTTATATGTCTGAATCTATATAGTTGTATTTGTTTTTGTCTTTCTCACTCTATTTGCCTATGTGTCTGGATGGGTGTTTGCTTCTCCCCATGTTTGTCTTTTTCGGTTTGTACGTCTGTATCTATACTCTCACTCTCTTTGCCTATGTGTCTGGGAGGGTGTTCGCTTATTGCAGTGCCTGTCTTTGTCTGTTTGTATGTCTGAATCTATGTATTTGTATGTGTTTTGTCTCTCTCACTCTCTTGGCCAGTGTGTCATGGTGGGTGCCTGCTCACTGCAGTGTCTGTCTTTGTCGGTTTGCATGTCTGAATCTATATATTTGTATGTGTTTCTCACTCTCTCTCTGTATGTGTATCTGTTAATCTTTCTCAGTTTCTAATAAAACCTCTATGAAGCTGCTAGCGTATCCTAGAAATAATCGGAATATAACAAAGTAATAGATAACATATTTTTAATGAACTAATGACATGTATGATATTAATATAAATATATAGTAGATACATTATTATAGATTATTAATATCAATGAACAACTTTGGACATTTTGAATCTGTTCCATAAAATAAATCACCATGTTCTCTCTTGATACTGTAGCTATTGTCTTCTCTTAGTTCGTAATCAGTAGAATAATAATTATTCCATTTTGAGTCATTCACAATTTTTACTGGTGCGTCATCGGCAGGCTCAATATGCGTTTCGTCTTTGGTATTATTTGGTTCATTGATTATTTGATCAATGATGTTAGTAACGGTCGCTGGTACTTTGTTTTTCATCGATTCATCTTTATATTTCTTAGTGATATTATCTGCCAATGCCCTTTTTATTATTCCGGAAATTTCACTGTTTATTATCACATTATTTTTACACAGGTAACAGTTCCGGCACGTAGACAAGATATGGTTTATGATATTAGTAGAAGAGTAGGCCTTTCTTTTCCCCTTTGCTTTCATTTGAATACTAATACCTAAAAGATGATGATAGTTTATATCAACAGGTAGCATGTTACCAGAAGCACTATCAAGAAGAAGCCCCTCTTCAGCAACTATTATTTTTATGTTAGTATTCTCTTTGAGTACTAACCTCTCTGGAAATGATACTTTCACATATCTACCCTTTGTACAATGGAATTTTTTTGGTACTCCAAAGAAATTTAATTCCTTACTGTCATTACAATACACGCATACGTTTCCGATAGTTCTACGACTTGTACTTGTTTCATAGTTCAAGTACTTCTCCATGTCAGCATTCAATGCTCTAATAACACTATCATGTGAACATACTTTCTTAAATTGCTTAATCTTCACTTTTTTAAAGATATGAAGTATGTCTTTATCCTTCCACAGCGTAAGAAATTCTGATTTAACAAATGTAATAAACTAGCTAGTGTCGATAACCTGTCATAGAGTGCCAGTGGGAAAGTCACCTCGTGTCTATGAGCAAGCATGGAGTACGATTGGTAGACCCGCTATCTTATTTCATGTCATTTTAAGATACGTAAGAAAAGTTGAATAGTTTCAGTCCAAAAAAATTCAGTCCAAAAAAAGTGCTACTACAAACATTATTTTTCTAGTAGTAAAAGTCACGATTAAAATATCTATATCATTCTCCTTTGGAATTTGGAAAATATTAAATGTGAATTTCTTATGTTTCAAGTATGTTTTATCTCATTCGAAGAAATATAAAAAAAAGTTTTAAAAAAATACCATGTTAAAAAAAAACTTCAAAAAAAATAAAAAAATGCGGGGAGGGGCCCAAAAAGTTGGAGGGAGGAGGCCCCTTGGAGGTTGGGTATAGGGGAACTTTGAAGGTTGAGGTCCATGGTGGTTAGGATCACTGATGACTTCGATCCTTGATGCTTCAAACCTATAATCATCTCACTACTTGATTTCTAAAGATTTCTAAGGATTGTTCTGAATTTCTTTGTTAAAATTTTTTTCTTGGCATCTACATCTCTATTAGTATTAAATTTTTAGCATACTAGAATGTTATAGCATATTCTATAATAACAACAGTGTTCAAATAGGTACTTGTGTATTATATAGAACAAATCCGAGAAGTAAAGCTCGGTCAACTTACTAGGCCATCTTGTAATTGTAAAATATTTCCATAGATTGATGCCATTCCAAATTTATGATAAATTGCCTATGAGTTAACAACCCCTTTGGGCTTACCTTAACTGGTAATAAGTTTAACCCTTTTTTACCACCTTCATACAATCCTATTGGAAATGTTATCTAGCTCTGTTTCACCCCTATTATTCAATCAACAAATAAGACTATTCATTGCAGAGTTATGAAAATGATATACTTTTTTTCGCAATTTGTGTTAGTTTACGCAATGATACAAATTTTTATCATTACTAGTTACCACTAATATTTCAAACGACACTGGACGAAAAAGCAGTTTAACCCGTTTTAGCACCTTCATACAATCCAATTAAAAATTTTATCGAGTTCTGTTTCATCCCTATTATTTAATCACCAATTAAGATCATTCTCATCCCTATTATTCAATCACCAATTAAGATAATTCAGATCAGAGTTATGCAAACGCTATGCCTTTTTTCGCAAATTGAGTTAGTTCACGCAAATTTTTTAACTTTCAACTTAAAACAATTCTGACTGTAGCATTCCTGTGACCCGCGAAGCATTCCTAAACCAACCAATCTTGACTAAAGGCAATGGTCCAGAAAACGGGTTTTGGCAAAAGAGTTGTTCCACACGATTTTATGACATCTTGGCCAAAACTAGTATTTTTACAAAGAGACCACCTTTGAATAAACAAATCTAGTTTCGTATTTATTATTGTCTTATGGAGCACCGTTAGCAGAAACATCTTTGATTGGCCTAGAAAATAGGCGTTGCCTCAGAAACCTATCTGGTAAGGCGTGTAATATTCCTAGTAATAGATGAATGACCGTGGTAAGGCTTATTATGCAATCACCCGTGATATTGCACTGTATATGGTGTATATCGAGTAAATCACCCATGAAATATCCCCTGAAATCTTATACAAGCTTACTACTGGTATTCTATCAAGGTGGTATCTAGAGGGGGGGGGGCGTCAGGGAGGTATTTTGTTTAAATGATAATATCTAAAAAAAATTTTTTAGCAGGGATGGCAAAAAGTTAACTATTTTTTTTAATTTAAAGAAGAGACGGTATCCTATTAAGGTGGTATCCAGAGGTGGGGGGGTTAGGGAAGTATTATATTTAAATGATAATATCTTGAATTTTTTTATTGAAAGCAGGGATGCCAAAAATTTATTTATTTTTTTTAACTTAAAGCAGAGACGGATCTTGTAGAACATTATATGGCTGCTTTAAAAATATAAAAAGGAGTATGAAGGGCGGTGAGAGACTTTTACAAGAATATGACAGTTTGGTTGCTACTAGTAGCTACTAGGTGGAGTTGGACTATCCTATGAAAGTGTACTGTAATGAATAGAGAAAGTACATTTGTAAATTTAAGCTGTGATTTGAGAAAGACTGATGAAAACATTATTATTTGCTGTCAATATTGACCGCGCCGGCGGCACGCCGCCGCTGCTTTTTTTACCCCGCCACCGTCTAATTTCACCCTTCCATTCTACAAAACATCAGGCCTAAAAAATAGAATTATAATTCAAAGGAATCAAAACAAAAATAATTAGCTGGCACAAATACTTAAGCCTCCGAAAATAAGTAGAAAGTAAGTAGATGAGTAGATTTAATATTTGGAAGTAGGAAAGTTCAAAAATAAGTATTCTACTGCCAAAATAAGTAGAAGTGGAAACACTGTTAAAAATAGAGTCTGGAAGTTCATATTCAGCTATAAACTGCAGAAGTCTCATAGAACTCCACTTCAGGGCCACTTCTTCAGGAACGTTTGCCGCTTGTAAAAACCTACTCAGATGTGGGATTTCATTTAAATTGTCACCTGAAGATATTTCTTCGTAATTCCCAACTAAACAGCCCACTAATTTTAGTATTTCATTTTCTGAACTCTTTAGCCAGTTCCTTGTCTTCACGATAGCAAACAAAAATGATATTCCTTCCATGCCTTGGCAAGGCGTGTTGATTTCTTGTTGAAACGTGTCAATGCACTCTAACATTGATATTTTTAGTTCTTCTTCCATTTCCCTTCTTCATTTTAGAATAATTTTTCAATCTAACTCTCTTATATTTTCAGACCTTTAAAAATTAAACAGAATCACAAAAAAAATTAAACTCACGGTCCAGCTGTCTAAAATAACTCTCTTTGCATCGATGCTCAGAGTCTGAATTACACTGAGCGGAAATGTGTTCAATTGAAATTCTTTACCACAAGTCACAAGTAGGGCTTCCACTATCCCCGAATTTTCGGGGATATGCCCGAAAATCTATGTGTTTCCCCGAAAAAAATTGGTTCCCCGAATACCTGGAATTTCCCCGAGAATCACCTATCATGATGTCACTTCCAGGGACTATCCCAAGCCAATATTACATACCATAATTTTTCACTGCTCTCTTGTTTGTTATCTTTCGTCTCCTGTGTTGCTTTGCATAAAAACCAGACCGATACAATTTAAGTATAGACGGTTCTTCATATGTTCTCAAAAGTATCAGGTTCAGGTTCTTTTATTTATAAACTAAACACAACTACAATATGGGTATGCCCGGCTGAGAGTCTAGCTCGTATTACCAGGCAACCGATATCAAATAAAAACAACAAAAACATAATATATAACTGCATTTGTACATAATCACACTCTTTTGTAAATACATAAAAAAGAAAGAAAAATGTGTGACTTACCAAGCATCACCCCAAGCCAGCAGCCAAATGGAGAACAAACTAAAACAAAACACCAAAAATAGTGAAGTGAAGCCGTGGGGAAACCCTACCAATAGAATGTGCCAGCGGGAAGACCATAACTGAATAAAAAAAAATTAAAAAAAATGAAATTAAATAAAATGATCATAGGTTTAGTAAAAGAGTTTTTAAATGACCCCGCATTGTGCCAACAGAAAGACTAATATTAAGACCCGACCCATGCACATTCCAAAGTTTGGGTATGCAGTGCCTGAGTGAGAACCTCGATCTCTCAGTGCAAGCTCGGGGTTCAACATACTTAGAAGATCCCCTCGTTCCATAATCGTGCTCACAATGGTTAAATAGATCCATAGCATAGAAAATTTTCGGTAGAATTTTAGCAAAATACTTAACATAAAACATCAATCTATGAAAAGATAATAATAATTCTACTGGTAATATATTAAGGAAAGAATATATACTTTTAATTGGCGATTTTGATGGTAGGGATATTGGGGAGTGAATGAAAGTTTTCAGGATACGCAGTGCTTAATTTTGTTGTCTTTGAAGTGGTTTTATATGAGTTTTAAATGTGTTCAGGAAAATCAAGGGACAATAACTCAGATAAGAATGGACTAGGGCAAAATATACCGATCTCATGGCATGAAAAGGGAGAATAAATTTCAAATGCCGCAATATTCCAACATTCCTTCCCAACTTCATCCGCAATTTAGCAATGTGTTCCTTCCGACTCATATTCCTATCAACTAGCACACCTAAATATCTCATAGTAGATACACACTCTAAATAAGTATATTCATCAATGGGTAGTCTACTAAGTTCAGGTAATGACTGGTCAGTACAAAAGAAAATCATGAACTTGGTTTTTGACATATTAACAGATAATTTATTTGCACTAAACCAAGTTTCTATCCTCTCAAAAGCTGCCAACATATTCTTCTTAAGCGACATTTCATCAGTACCGCTCACTGTGCAGGCCGTATCATCAGCGAATAGGACATTTAGCCCGAGATCATCCAGTGCCCTGTTGATGTCATTAACATAAATAAGAAAGAGCAGAGGTCCAAGTATGGACCCTTGAGGAACGCCGACTTGACCAGTGATACCAAGTAGTGAAGAGGTAGCATTTCCACCATCCACAAACTGACTGCGCCCAGTTAAATATGAGTCAATCAGAGAATTTGTAGGTCCACGTATGCCATAATTTTCCACTTTACGAAGCAAAATTGTATGACAAATAGTATCGAACGCTTTTTTTTATATCTATAAATATAGTAGCTGGAATTTCTTTTTTATCCAAAGTGTCGTGTATAAACTCTGTGAGTGTCAGAATCGCATGTTCAGAGCTATGACTCTTCCTAAACCCAAACTGAAGGTCATTAAAACATCCCCTCTTATCAAAAAACTTCAATATACGGTGGTAAAGACATCGTTCAATTACTTTTGTGAATGAAGATAGGATCGAGATTGGCCTGTAGTTTGTTGGATCTTTCACGTCATCACCCTTATGCAGGGCTAAAACACTTGCAGACTTTAAGTAAGCTGGGAAGCGTCCACTTGAAAAACATAAGTTGATAACATGAACCAAAAATTCTGTAACATCAGGCATTATTCGTTTTAATAGGCTTGTCGACGAGCCATCCGTACCTTCCGACGACCCATTCTTCAGTTGGTATGTCTGCTGAGACCGGCGTTAGGAAAAGAGAGCAATCCGATGGAGGCGGCATGTAAGCAGAATATGCTGAATTGGGTAAACTTCGAGTTGGTGCCTCAAGCGATGTTACGTGACCAATATTTGCGAAGTGCTCATTTAGGACACCAACAACATTTCGCTTTCCTTTAACAACTTTCTTGACTTTTGGTGATAATATCTCTTCTGGAAGGTTTTTCATTTTCTTTTTCCCAAGGCATTCATTAATAATCAACCAAGTCTTTTTTTTGGGGACCCTTCAGCATTTTGAAATTCATGAAGATAATATGACTGCTTCGCTTGTCGCAGTAACTTTGTCAGACAATTTCAGTACTGCCGAAATTTGGCCTGATTTTCATGTGTAGGATCTGCCTTGAATTTCCTGAAGAGGTTATTTTTGGTATGGATAGAGGACAGAACATCAGCTGTAAGCCATGGTTTCTTTGGTTTTATATAACGCCTACTTTGCCGGCTTGATAAAGGACATGCCTTAATTAAGAACTATTTCAAACTGGCTGATGAAATGTTCAATACCTTTGTCCACGTCGTCACATTCTAAGCAGAGAGACCGGTCAACTTTGGACAGTAAACTTTTCAGTTTATCAATCGAAGCAGCGTCCAGTCTTCTTGACCTCAATGAAGAGGTTTAGGGGAGAGACCCGTTTGAAGGTCGCACTGGATCGTAAAATGGTCAGAAGTATCATCAACTATAACGTTACAGCCCAGTGTCTCTAAATTTGTGAAAATATCGTCAATTAACGACGCTGACGACTCCGTGATTCTCGTCGGGATCCGGCATGTGGGAAGTAAACCCGCGGACATACAAATCGTTACAAAGTCAACGGCTACATTATTCGAAAGCATTGAATTCACATCCCTATGTACATTACTAATATCAATATTAAAATCACCCAACATCATTAACTTACACTTTCTTTGGATCATCAGCGAGTTAAGTTCATCGAACTTTTCTACAAATTGTTTAGCAGCCAAACTCGGCGGCCTATATAGGGCGCAACATAACACTTTCGAAGGACTTAGATCTAGATCAATAGCAAAAAATTCAAATGATATTTCTTCAAAAAAGTAATCATAATCATTCACTTCTCTTACAGGTATACTATCATTTACAAAAAAAGCCAACCCTCCTCTCTGTCTACCTATTCTATGTTTAAATAACGACTTATACCCATTTATATGAGCTAGCTCAGAAGATTGCTCATTTAAAAATGTTTCACATGCTCCAAAACTATCAATCTTATGGTCGGGAAGCAATAGTGAAATGTTTTCTAAACTACTCATAAGTCCACAACAATTTAGAAATGCTGTTCTCAGACACTTCTTTGTTGGTTTACTCGTAATCATTCCTAGAGAAAGGTATTTGTTCGTGGGTAAATTATTAATAAAATAATCATAAGTGTTTTCATCCTCTCTATCAATGCATGAAAGAATCTTTGATAAATTCAAGGGTCTCTCCTCCAACTCACTCAACCTATCACGAGTTCTACCACAGCCACCACCATTCAAATTAGAAAAAAAAAATAACTCACCCGTATTCTCCACTTGCCGGTGGGCCGGGGTGACACAGTGGAAAAAAGTCAACGGCAGTGCGTTCCTGTAGAATTTCTGCAACAAAAGATATACGATAAGAAAACTGAACCAATTTTAATGGATTTAGGCCTAGGAGCTCAGAGATAGATGACCAGGAATTGGTAAATAAGGGAAAAATACGGAAAAAAGAAAGCACATAGGAACGAAAAGAGCAAAAAGAAAGGAAACAAAAATAAATAAGAACACAGACAACGAGATAAATACACTTTTTTTTAAGTAGGACACTTTACTTATCGATCTTCACATTCCTAAGCAGCATAGACTATATACTGAATAAAAAAAAAAAAAAAAAAAAAAAAAAAAATAATCCATCTGACAAATCATTATATAGATATATATACAACCAATATTAGCATTCGTCATGTGTTACCCATGGGCCAGTAATATCGTTTCTAGTTTGCAGCAATAGTCTGGTTCCGGATTGTTTCACTCGCGTGAACTTGGATATTTGCTGAGCTTTAAGATCACGTGCCTTGGCCAAAAGCTCATTACGTAGGGCATTTAGTGAAGGAGGCAAATCAGTACATATTCTCATACCGCTTCCTTTAAGTTTGCCTACATTGCCCAATAGCATTTGCAAGTCCAAATTATTCGCACAAGAAATAAGAACAGGCGATACTCCAGCTTGTTTGTTGTTTCTAACTATAATGGGGCTAACACTCTTTATGCGGTACACTTTTTTAAGGAGAATATCTTTTTCAATCTCTAATTTCTCTTTGAATAAAGTCTTAATATTTTCGGTAAGAGATTGGCCTGATTTCTCTTTTGGCAGGCCGTGAATAATTAAATTCAGCTGACGATCTTTAACTTCTAGATCAAGCAACCTTTTTTCGAGTTTCACACGCTCAGCTAGATGGCTTTCAATAGAAGATCGTAGTTCAACTATTTCAGCATCTTTATCTGCTAAGCGTAATAGAAACCATTTCGAATGCAGATTAAACCATTTCGAATGCAGTATTCCGAATACTATAAGCTTCTTACATTTACATCATTCGTGGTCAAGACAATCTTGACAAAATTAGCCAAGAATTATACTTAAAGTTGTTTAACGAAACGTTGAGTTGGATTTTGGTTTTGAAATTGAACTTCTAAAAGAGAATTGTTTTAAAAAAGCTGAATCGTAAGTTAAAATTTTTTTTTATTTTGTTATTTTTGGTTTTGGACATAGGATACTATACTGGTGTTTAATACCTAATGATTTAACGCATGATATATTGAAGAAATTGATCTTTTCGCCAGGAATTCTTACCGTTTAAAATTTTGTATCATTCGGTGTGTAAAAATTAAGTTCTTTTCTTTTTCATCTGAGGATTGTATTTGTCATACCAACTTTTCTCCTCAAAGATACTCACGTTCCATTCCCCTCACAATTATTATTCTGGTCCCTTCATCCGTGTAATATTTTCAGTGGACGCAATATTCTAAACTGCAGCTTTAGGATCTTTTTACGGTCTTCCAAAGCTGTTAGTTAGGCAAAGGAAATTTTACGCAAAATCAATTTTGCTCAAATTAGGGATAGCCTAGTAAATTTATTTAGATATCTAGGCCTACCTTTACAACTTCTAAGGCTTGAACAATTAGTAACTCTGTATGAAGGCTAATCCTGAGATAGAAACAAAAGAGTTTAAAGAAAATGTGGTATAATTGTGTTTCTTCTTAAGAACTATCTCTAAATACAATCTTCTTACCGTAAAAATTGCACCGCAGGGGTGGGGTTAATCGGTGACTATGTAGCAATTATGAGGTAACCAAAAGAAAGGAAAGCACATTAGAAACAAAAATTTTAAAAAATGTATGTTCCGAGGGGGTATTTTCTGCAGGGAGGGTGGGTATTTTCCGGGGCCTATTTTCAGCGGGGAGTATTTTATGTGGGTATTTTTTGGGGACGAGAATGGGGGTGTTTTTTCCACTGGGGTATTTTATTTCCGGGGTGGGGGGGACTCATAGAACCTTAGGATCAGAATAAAAACCAATAAAGCGTAATTTGTCATCAAAATTTCCTTTTTAATTTAAGTATAAATTTACTTTTTTTTAATTTAGTTCCTGTTTGTTTTAAGTTTTAACATTTCCCTTACTTATAGCTTGAATTTTGTCTATTTAAATCACCTATCTAGAAACCGCAAACGATGTTTGTTTTTGTTTTTCAATATTGTTAATGAATTACTGAGATTAATGATTTAAGGACAAATTGCTACTGGTGTTTACAGTTCACATGGGTTCAAGCAGTTAACGGTAACAAACTATAAGTAAGGAGCAACCCAGCTCAATACTAACCGAAGCTCTAAAAACCGGAATTTTGATTAATAGATAAATCAAAAGAATCGGTTTATTATGCAGATTTCAAATATATAAGTTTCAGTAAGTTCAGTGTTACTCTTCAAAGACTATGAGCCATTAGAAAATTTGCTCGATTTTTGAAAAAGGGGGAAACACTCCCTACAAATCTAAAAAAAAATCTTAATGAAAATAATAACATCAGATTCAGTGTATCAGAGAACGCAACTGTAGAGGGTCAAAGCTCCTATCTGCAAAAATGTGACTTTCCCAGAAGATGTATTTTTTCCATGTGGATGGCAATTATGCCCACTTCCACGCCCTTTTCCCCAAAAAATTGTTTTATCAAAATTAAGAGATACCGTAGCCATTTTGTTCAGCATAGTTTAGAGACCAAATAAATTTGTCTTTTGAGTTAATTCGACCTCCCACAGTCCCTGGGGAAAGGTCTTGAAAACATAAAATTTGCCCATTATTTACGTATAATATTTGTTATCGGGAAGTACTTATACTTTTTTCGGGTAAAGGATTGAATTTTCTGCAGAAAGATTTTGCGCAGGGAGAACTTTCAATGGGGAAGGTTTCCAGGGGATAAGGTTTCTAGGGGGAATTTTACACTGGGGGAGTTTGCCAGAATTCCTAAACAAAATTATTTTTATTTATTTTAACTTTCTCTTTATCAACCCAATCTTACGCGTGGAGATGTTAAGGGTAATTGTCCGGGATAATTTTTTGACGGGATTGAATTGTCTAGACGATCTTTCCGGGGAGAGGAGGAATTTTTCTGTGGAGGCAGAGTTGGATTTCCAGGCATTAAAAAAACATTTGAAATAAAATAACAAAAGTTTTTTTTATCTGAAAGTACGCCTAAGGAGCAACACTGAAACGAACAAAAAATGACATATTTGAAGGGGGTTGCCCCCTCTTCAATACCTCTTTCTTCACGCTTAAGTTTGAATTTAGTCCCGATTCTGTAAGAATGACTGCCGAAACACAATTGTCCTTTAAATAGAACAATGAGAAGCTTAACTACTAAAAAACTTCAGCGTGAATAGTCGGATGTTTAGAGGGGACAATTCTCCCTATTATGTTATCATTTCTATTCGATTTAATTTTTAATGCTGCTCCTTACTTTCAGGTGTTTTTTTTTATTATTATTAAACTCCGGGTGTAAGTTCATATCTGCTTGCCGAAGGATATTCATTAATTTGGAGAAATTAATGTTATGTAATGTAATGTTAATTGCTCGGTGTGCGATTATTGCCTTTCTATACTTTATTTTTGTTACCTTTCTGAACATAAGTGACATAAAATGTCGTTTTCGGGCTTAGAGACCAAAGCAACAAAGATATTGTAAAACTTAAGGCAACGGAGTTTCAGAGTGTAATTCAGCCAATTTTTTTTATTTTAAAAGAATTTTGAAGTTTTTGCAGCAATAATCGTTTTTAGCCATGAGTTCCAATCCTGTGGTTCGGCTCCAAAACCTTCTCTGTAAAGAGCTTGATTTACTACTTGAATCCAAGGCCTAGTTGAGCCTGAAAACGAAGCTAAAACCAATTTTGGCTCCCAAATTTTCGCAATGAAATTTCATTTTGTTTTTCCTCCGAAAACTCCCCGAATCTTGAAGACTTGTCCCCAAAAACTCCCCAAATTCTTGAGACTTGTCCCCGATTTTTAAGATTCGAAAGTGGAAGCCCTGTTGACAAGGGGATCTTTGATGAAATTGTATAGTCTTATAAACATTATGCTTTTACTAGTAAAGGAAGAAAGGTCAGTCATTCAAATGAAATATGTCTGGTTTTTGATGTGCAGTAAATAATTGAGACAATACTTTGGAAAGTGGTGAAAAAATTATGTGAAGTTAAGTGAAAATAATAGTTATTAGGGGTGGATTGTCACTAGTGATAAATCACTAGGGGTGGAAACCCTGAACGAAAGGGGATTTTTGGGGAACCGATTTTTTTCGAGAAGACAGAGTTTTGGGTAAATCCCCAAAAATTCGGGGATAGTGGAAACACTGATATTTTCAGACAAAATCTGCCAACAAATTTGAAAACTGCCAAGTAGCATTGCTACTTTGTTACCCCACTTTTTGCACTGCGGGCCCTAATCAATCATAAGTCCTTTTAGACCAATTTATGTTACCGCTCCAGGGATGGCACCCGGTGTGGTCCATCCCCCCCCCCTGCCCCACCCCCTTCCTATGCTACTGCTTCAAAAACATAGTATTGGTTTTCGTATATAATTTTGTCGTTTGTTTATTTTTTCCTTTATTTTAACTCATCTTTTACTAACTGTCTGTATATCCGGTCATGGAATAAATAACTACTCGTTATTTCTATTATATCTACACAAGGTTAAGTCCAAATTCCTGATAGAAGAATTGATGAATTGCCGTCACTATCATTCACGGGCTTATGTCTCTTGGCTCGTTAAGTTAATGACTAAGTAGGCTGTCCTCTTTTCCGGTTATATAATTCTTTTGTGGAGCGGATATAGACAGTTCCGAAATATTGTCTTTCCGACTACCTTAACAAAAAATTGCCTTTCTGGATCTATTAACTAGAGTTCCTCGAAAAGGGTTGTTTGTCATTATAGTTGGACAAACCTTTAGGAGAATAATTTATTTTTCTAATTGCTTTCTGTCAAAACTAACGATTTTATTTTCTCTTGTACATTGTTTTTCTATACATGTGAATATGTTACAAAATATGCTTCGTGGTTCTTATTTTTCGTTTTGTGAGAACGCATCATTTTTTTCTTTGTGCCAGAGTTTTCGAAAGAGGGAAAAAACATTTATCTTCAAAAATTCTAAAGAGTTTTCTCAAAATGAAGTTTTTTTTTTCTCCACGCGACTATATATTCAAAATAAAGAAAGAAGAAAAAACCCCTGTTAGTTTAGCCTACTAGCTACTAACGCTTTACGAGGGTGATTGTTTCGAATTTTGGGAGTTATTTCAACGTCACTGATTAGACATTCTCGAATTCTTATTACAATGGAACTCTATTTTTGATTTTATTCGGAACTTTATTTGTATTGAGGAGCTTTTTATTTTGACTTTTTTGAAAAAATTTCTTTATTTTATTCTGTTTCACCTGAGCTTGGTTATATAGCAAGAATATTCGGATATATCGGTTAAATTAAAAATCCTCATTTATTGGAATATTTTGATTTGTCTGTTTCTTGGCTCGTACTTCTTTGAAAGTACTAAATAATAAAGACTCTGACTTTAATAAAATTCAATTTCATGTTCAGTCTGATGAGACTAAATTTCTTAGCAATAGCTTCGGTCCTGTAAATTTGACGAAGACCGGTTAAACTAAAGTCGGTTCTTTGGTTTACGGGCCGGGCCTCGATAGTAAGTGCCATCTTCTATGAAGTCAGTGTGATGAAGCCAGTGTTAATTTTGATACCCAGGAAAATCAATAAAGGAATGTATATGAAAGGTTAGTACGTATATTTGAAAAGTACGGTACCAACGGAATCATAATTTACAAAAACTCTTTATTTTATCTCTCTAATCTTATTCCATAAATATATATTCCATCTTTTCTTTATTTTTTATACCAAAATTAAAAACTCCATTTTCTAATCTTCTACCTAGATCCTTACCACAAAATGAAAAAACAAAAATCATACAAATATAAAACCTTAAACCCTATAATTTTTTCTCAACTCTCCTTTTATTATTATTATTTTTTCCCTTTTTTTAACAACACATCCTGGCCCATCAAGACACAAAAAATATTCCCTTCTACTTTATACCAAACACGTCCTCTATTTTCTTACACTTCATAATCTTTATCCTTTTCCATTCTGTTTCCACACGATTTATCCACATCATAATCTTCCTTCTGTTTTTCTTTTCGCTTCCACGTGTAATAACAAAAAAGCGATACTATGTAAACTATTGTCCTTGTACAGTTCTCACCATCTACTTTTAGGTAAACAGCTTTCTCTAAATTAATTTCATCTTTTTTACCTGTAACACTTGCCAATAAATTCCTCACAAGACAAAATATCTTAAAGGCTTCACACATAGCAACTAAATGAAGAAAACATACAGAGCTGAAATACAATATATTAGATTTCCTAGGGTACCAGAGCTAGCAAGATACTATTTGGACTTTATATGCCTTTGGGTTCCGATATTACTAAACTGCAACCCAGATTTTAGATCCCACGAATCCTCGGTCGAGGTACCGAAGACCAAATTTTAGAAAGAACTAACAAAAAAGATGAATATAGCAGTATATACCATCTTTTGAATTTGCTTACGCCCCCGTACCAAACAGTTTTTTCTGTTAATTTTTGCAGGTCATTACACTCTTTGCCAGGGAATAACGTAATTTCAAAAGTTCAGCGTAACTTCAAAGTTCAGTGTCCTTTTTTAGTGTTAAACCAGAAAACCGATGACTCTTTTTACCCGCCAATTATTTTTGTATATATTCAGATTTCAAATTTGATATGGCTTGGCAGACATGTTTTTTTTTATTATGACATCGATTTTTTGTGTGTCAGTCGATTAGAGAAAGTTGGTGACTAGTCCAATATAATAACTTTATTGGTGATTAGGATTTGAATTTTTTCTGTTAATTAGTTGAATAAGACATGGTTGAACAAATCATCAGGGTCAATATGCTTTTCATCTTTGGTATTTTTTGATTCATTGACTGTTTGATCAATGACAGTAACGTGTGCTAGATTTTTTTTTTACGTGAAATAATCTAGTTTCTTTTCTTAGTTTCGAAAACATTTTGGAAGAAACTAAATTTCAGTTGGGGGGGGGGGGGCAAAATGATGGCTGGGGTGAAAATTTGGTATGAGAGAGGCAGTTTTCCCCTCGGTCCCATAGGAAAGTGCGCTCATCAACCCAGCCCCGTGTCACTTAAGGGCAGGGGCGAATCCAGGGAGAGGGTTAAAAGTTCTAGTGCCCTGTTTAAGCGACCAAAAAACTGAAGGGGCAACTAAGCTCCATTCAATGCTCAATTTCCCCAAAGTTACACAAACCAAATTTTTATAACCCCATTTTGTTCAGCATAGTTTAAATATCTAATAACTCTGTCATTGCGTCTGAATTAATCCCCCCCCCGTCTCCAGGGGGGGGGTTCCCCAAATCTAACAAAACCAAATTTTTATAAATCAAGAAAACAAAATGTTTAAAAAATTTTAATTAAACGTAAAATTTAAATTTCTCCTTCCGAAGTAGGGTAGCAATAACAAATCCAGGAGGAGGGGCAAAAATCTAGAAAAGTCCGAAGTAGGGTAGCAATAACAAATCAAGGGGAGGGGCATCTTCCCAAGTTAATTTTCTTTCATATGAATACTTTTCATTTTAAACTTAAAATATGCTAAATTCTTGATTTTCATTCTAACTTAACTTGTAGGAAATAATCGAGTCAAATTTACATTGAAGGACACAAGGACACTATTGAGCCAAAAAAAGGCAACTTTTTGAAAAAAAGGACACTTTTTGGACATTTTCCAAAATCAAAACCAAATGGCTTTATTTTCTTCTTTTTTTGACTGCTTTTAATTTGTACTTTACTTTTAGGCTTTGCTAATGGCTCACACACCACACACACACACACACACACACACACACACACACACACACACACACACACACACACACACACACACACACACACACACACACACACACACACACACACACACACACACACACACACACACACACACACACACACACACACACACACACACACACACACACACACACACACACACACACACACACACACACACACACACACACACAACAACAACACACACACACACAAACACACACACACACACACATGACTGACATAGTTATTAGATATTTCGACTATGCCGAAAAAAATGGCTTTATAAAAATTTGGTTTTTTTAAATTTGGGGAAATTTAACATTTAATGGAGCATAGTTACCCTTTCAGTTTTTTTTTTTTTTTTTTTTTTGGTCACTTAGAAAAAAAAAAATTTATAATATATTCTGCTTAAGGGGATTTAATGTGCATATTTTATTAATATTATTAAATAAGGAATTACTTTACTTTCACATGCAATTCTTCTCCATATTGTTTAATAAGGAACGCAAATACTGCTTTTTAAGTTTGAATTTACAAATACAGTCACGGAAGCGTGGACGTAGGAGGAGGGGGGGGCAGTTTATAAAAGGCCCTCCATCCCACTATCAAAACCCCTGATTTTGAAATCAAGATAGCTGTTTGGGTTTTCAGACACCATAGCTAGTTGAAACTCTACATAAATATCTTAATTTTTAACCTAATTGCGTATAGTTTAAATAATTCTAGGAGGATGAAATATTTTTCTACTTAACAACTACATTAATAACTTCGAAGATGATAGGACAATATGACACAGAATTTATCAGTTACCGAGAGTTCAATAACTCCCCTCGCAATGACTTCCAAGGGTCTTATGACTCCTCCCCACAATGAAGTTGAAACTCTGCATAAATATCTTAATTTTTAGCCTAATTGCGTAGGTACTAAAGGAACATTGAAATATCTTCATTTTTAGCCTAATTGCGTAGCTACTAAAGGAACATTTTTGTTGTATCTATTGGTATCAATATTCCGTTGTTTTTTTTTAGAGTTTCGGTTACTATTAAGCCTTACGTGCCTGAAATTATGAATTAGAATATTTAATTAGCTGTTTGGGTTTTCAGACACCATAGCTAGTTGAAACTCTACATAAATATCTTAATTTTTAACCTAATTGCGTATAGTTTAAATAATTCTAGGAGGATGAAGTATTTTTCTACTTAACAACTACATTAATAACTTCCAAGATGATAGGACAGTATGACACAGAATTTATCAGTTACCGAGAGTTCAATAACTCCCCTCGCAATGACTTCCAAGGGTTTTATGACTCCTCCCCACAATGAAGTTGAAACTCTGCATAAATATCTTAATTTTTAGCCTAATTGCGTAGGTACTAAAGGAACATTGAAATATCTTCATTTTTAGCCTAATTGCGTAACTACTAAAGGAACATTTTTGTTGTATCTATTGGTATCAATATTCCGTTTTTTTTTTAGAGTTTCGGTTACTATTGAGCCTTACGTGCCTGAAATCATGAATTAGAATATTTAATTAGCGGTTTTGGTTTTCAGACACCATAGCTAGTTGAAACTCTGCATAAATATCTTCATTTTTAACCTAATTGTGTATAGTTTAAATAATTCTAGGAGGATGAAGTATTTTTCTACTTAACAACTACATTAATAACTTCCAAGATGACAGGACAGTATGACACAAAATTTATCAGTTACCGAGAGTTCAATAACTCCCCTCGCAATAACTTCCAAGGGTTTTATGACTCCTCCCCACAATGAATTCAGATGGTTTTAAGACTCATCTCACTAGTCATAACTCCATTCAACCTTGAGCGAAGGTATAAAAGTTTGATGAAGTATTTCTCTGCTTAACAACTACATTAATAGCCTCCAAGATGATAGGACTGTTTGACACCGAATTTATCAGTTTGAAAAAATCATCTTGCGGTGTTATATTCGAATGTGCTTTTTTATTATTGTCTATTTATCTCGAAGAAATTGACTGTTATCATTGGTTAGTGAACTATAATCTGTTTGAGTATGATAAAAGCTTGTGGAGTACTACATTACGTTTTATAAACAGACTGGGATTCTATGATAGAGTGATTACACCACTTAATAATACTGGTCAGGAACTGAGAAATGTCCAGGAGGAAGTCAGTGAAATTTGCAGCTTTTTCGGAGTTAAAGCGCTCTACGTAAAGGGCAATGTACCTACAGATAAAGTTTTAATTCAAAAGTGTGACCCTAGGATTCCACTTTTCAATCTAGAAGAGTTTAAGTGTCCTAAATTTTAAGAGGGCTATCACCGTCCTGAAGACGAGGTTAGGTTCTTCGCACAGTGGATACCTAAGAACATACCTGATCGGGATAAATCCATAAGACATGTTAAAAACTATCCTATATCATGGGACCATCGTTTGTGGATGTTTAAGAGTGAACTCTAAGTACTATTTTTATGTAAACATTTGTTGTTGTTGTTTTTTTCTCAAAAAAAAATCTGTTAATACATTTAAGCAATAAATATCTTTAAGCTTAACCCCTTCAAGTTCTTTAGAATAGTTCTATTGTAAGCAAGTAACAAACTCTTTCCTGAAGTCACCTCTTGGATACACAATACAGAAATTCATACTATACCTTAAATGCATTCAGATATTTTATTGATAAAACATAGTCGTGAATACATCTGATGTTTTTGTGATGCAGTGAGTTGTTACTAGTAGTAGCACTTTCGTGTTTTTTTTTGCAAGCCATTAATAATATACCTTAAATGAATTAAGATATTTTCTTGATAAGAAATATCCTTGACTGTAGTATTTTTTTTTTTTTGCAAGCCATTCATATTATACATTAAATTCATTCAGATATTTTCTTTATAAAACATATCCGTGACTACATAAGATGGTTTTGTAGTGCAGTGAGTTGTTACTAGTAGTAGTATTTTCATTTTTTTTTTTTTGCAAGCCAATAATACAATAACTTAAATGCATTATGAAATTTTATTTATAAAACATAGCCATTAATAAATAATATGGTTTTGTATTGCAGTGAGTTTTTACTAGTATTATTAGTATTTTTCGTGTTTTTTGCAAGCCATTCATACTATACCTTAAATGCTTCCAATATATGATGTATGTAAATCCTTTTCCTACATCTCCGATGTTTTAATAGACATTCTAAACGTTCGATATGCTAGCCTACTCTAAAAATAATGAACACATAACAATTTAAGGTATAATATATTTTTAATGAAATAATGTCATGTAGAATTGAACAACTTTGGACATTTTGAATCTGTTTCATAAAATGCTTCACCATGAACTCTCTTGATAGTATAGCTATTGTCTTCTCTTAGTTCGTAATCAGTAGAATAATCATTATTCCATTTTGACTCATACACAATTTTAATAGGTGTGTCATCGACAGGGTCAATATTCTTTTCGTCTTTGGTATTATTTGATTCATTGACTGTTTGATCAATGGCAGTAACGTTTGCTGGTACTTTGTTTTTCATCGATTCATCTTTATAATCCTTAGTGATATTTTCTGCCAATTCCCTTTTTATTTTTCTAGAAATTTCAATGTCTATTATCACACTATTTTTACACAGGTAACAGTTCCGGCACGTAGACAGGATATGGTTTATGAAATTAGTAGAAGAGTAGGCCTTTCTTTTCGTCTTTGCTTTCGTTTGAATGCTAATACCCGAAAGCTGACGATATGGTTTAACACTGGGTAACATGTTACCACAAGCACTAGCAAGAAGATGCCCCTCTTTATCAACTGTTATTTTTATGTTGGCATTCTCTTTGAGTGCAATCATCTCCGGAGATCTCAATCTCGCATATCCACCATCATAAGAGTTGAATTTTTTTGGTACTCCAAAGAAATTCAATTCCTTACTGTCATGACAACGCACGCATACGTATCCGATAGTACTACCACCTGTACTTATTTCATATTTTAAATACTTCTCCTTGTCAGCATTCAATGCTACAATAACAATATCATGTGAACACACTTTCTTAAAATGATTCATCTTAACTTTTTTATAGATATTAGTTATGTGTTTATCGTTCCAATGTGTAAAAAATACTGATTTAATATATGCAATAAACTAGGTAGTGTCGATAACCGTCCATAGAGCAATAGTGGGAAAGCCACATCGTGTTTCAGGGACAAGCATAGAGTACAATTCATTCAAGAAATTATGAAAATATTTGTAAGCAAGTAATAAACACGTTTTGAAACTACATGCTATTTGCATGCCTTTCCTTGGCACCTTTCCAAAAATGAGCGGGGACTCCCCACTGCTTCCTACACATTGCAAAAAGTGAGCAGTACGAAAACTCCACGTTTTCAACCAGACTGGTTTTTTGGTTTTTTAGACAACACGAGAGACATGCAAAGTCGACATAGCTTTATTTCGTTTTTTAAAATTCAAGAAATTATGAAAAAATTCTCAGCAAGTAACAATTTCTTTCTTGAAGTCAACTCATGTGTAAAAATTATGAAAAAATTCTCAGTAAGTAACAATTTATTTCTTGAAGTCAACTCTTGGATACACCATACGGGACTTTCATTCAAGAAATTATGAAAAAAATTGTAACTAAGTAGCAAATTCTTTCTTGAATTCACTTGTTGAATAAACAAAAAAGACAATTCATTCAAGAAATTATGACAAAATTCTAAGTAAGTAACAAACTCTTTATTGTTTTCACGAGTTAGATATACGATGTAGAAATTAAATTCAAGAAATTATGAAAAAAATTGTAACTAAGTAGTAAATTCTTTCTTGAATTCACCTGTTGGATAAACAAAAAGACATTTCGTTCAAGAAATTACGACAAAATTCTAAGTAAGTAACAAACTCTTTATTTTTTTCACGAGTTAGATAAACGATGTAGAAATTAATTTAAAGAAATTATTAAAAAATTCTCAGTAAGTAACCATTTCTTTCTTGAAGTCAACTCTTGGATACACAGTACGGAAATTTCATTCAAGAAATTATTAAAATATTTGTAAGTAATTAACAAACTATTTATTTATTCCACCTATTGTATATACATTACATATACTTCATTCAATAAATTATTAAAAAAATCTCACGTAATTAAGTAACATTTTTTTTTTCTCTTTCAAATCTTAGATAAACAATACGGAAATTAAATTAAAGAAATTATTAAAGTATTTATAAGTAAGTAACAGTATATTTATTGACTTCTTCTCTTGAATATACAGTACAGATACTTCATTCAAGAAACGTGATTAAACACGTTTTGAAACTACATGGTATTTGCATGCCTTTGCTTGGCACCTTTCCAAATGAGCGGGGATTCCCCACAGCTTCCTACACATTGCAAAAAAGTGAGCAGTACGAAAACTCCATGTTTTCAACCAGACTGGTTTTTTAGGGACCAATCTGGAGAGATATGCAAAGTCGAAATAGATTTATTTCATTTTTTTTAAGGTACAATTAGACGGGGTTTCGTACGCGCACGTAACCTCAGCTAAATGAACCTTAAAAAAAAGAAATAAAGCTATGTCGACTTTGCATATCTCTCCTGATTGGTCCCTAAAAAACCAGTCTGGTTGAAAACATGGAGTTTTCGTACTGCTCACTTTTTTGCAATGTGTAGGAACCAGTGGGGAATCCCCGCTCGTTTGGAAAGGTGCCAAGGAAAGGCATACAAATGGCATGTAGTTTCAAAACGTGTTTAATCACGTTTTCTTGAATGAAGTATCTGTACTGTATATTCAAGAGGTGAAACCAATAAAAGGCTTGTTACTTACTTACAAATATTTTTTTTTATAATTTCTTGAATGAAATTTCCGTATTGTGTGTGTGTCATCTCTGTGGGTGTGTTGTCTAAAAAACCAGTCTGGTTGAAAACGTGGAGTTTTCGTACTGCTCACTTTTTGAACTGTGTAGGAAGCAGTGGGGAATCCCCGCTCATTTGGAAAGGTGCCAAGCAATGGCATGCAAATACCATGTAGTTTCAAAACGTGTTTAATCACGTTTCTTGAATGAAGTATCTGTACTGTATATTCAAGAGAAGAAATCAATAAAGAGACTGTTACTTACTTACAAATACTTTCATAATTTCTTGAATTTAATTTCAGTATTGTGTATCTAAGAGTTGACAGAGAAAAAAAAATGTTACTTAATTACTTGAGATTTTTTTCATAATTTCTTGAATGAAGTATCTGTACTGTATATCCAAGAGGTGGAATCAATACATATTTTGTTACTTAATTACAAATATTTTCATAATTTCTTGAATGAAATTTCCGTACTGTGTATCCAAGAGTTGACTTCAAGAAAGATATTGTTACTTACTGAGAATTTTTTCATAATTTCTTTAAATTAATTTCTACATCGTTTATATAACTCGTGAAAAAAATAAAGAGTTTGTTACTTACTTAGAATTTTTTCGTAATTTCTTGAACGAAATGTCTTTTTGTTTATCCAACAGGTGAATTCAAGAAAGAATTTACTACTTAGTTACAATTTTTTTCATAATTTCTTGAATTTAATTTCTACATCGTATATCTAACTCGTGAAAACAATAAAGAGTTTGTTACTTACTTAGAATTTTGTCATAATTTCTTGAATGAATTGTCTTTTTTGTTTATTCAACAAGTGAATTCAAGAAAGAATTTGCTACTTAGTTACAATTTTTTCATAATTTCTTGAATGAAATTCCCGTATTGTGTATCCAAGAGTTGACTTCAAGAAAGAAATTGTTACTTACTGAGAATTTTTTCATAATTTCTACACAGGAGTTGACTTCAAGAAAGAAATTGTTACTTGCTGAGAATTTTTTCATAATTTCTTTAATTTTAAAAAACGAAATAAAGATATGTCGACTTTGCATGTCTCTCGTGTTGTCTAAAAAACCAAAAAACCAGTCTGGTTGAAAACGTGGAGTTTTCGTACTGCTCACTTTTTGCAATGTGTAGGAAGCAGTGGGGAGTCCCCCGCTCATTTTTGGAAAGGTGCCAAGGAAAGGCATGTAAATAGCATGTAGTTTCAAAACGTGTTTATTACTTGCTTACAAATATTTTCATAATTTCTTGAATGAATTGTACTCTATGCTTGTCCCTGAGACACGATGTGGCTTTCCAACTATTGCTCTATGGCTGGTTATCGACACTACCTAGTTTATTGCATGTATTAAATAAGTATTTTTTACACAGTGTAACGATAAACACATAACTAATATATCTAAAAAATTGAAGATGAAGCATTTTAAGATAGTGTGTTCACATGATATTGTTATTGTAGCATTGAATGCTGACAAGGAGAAGTATTTAAACTATGAAATAAGTACAGGTGGTAGTACTATCGGATACGTATGCGTGCGTTGTCATGACAGTAAGGAATTGAATTTCTTTGGAGTACCAAAAAAATTCAACTCTTATGATGGTGGATATGCGAGATTGAGATCTCCGGAGATGATTAAAGTCAAAGAGAATGCCAACATAAAAATAATAGTTGATAAAGAGGGGCATCTTCTTGCTAGTGCTTGTGGTAACATGTTACCCAGTGTTAAACCATATCGTCAGCTTTCGGGTATTAGCATTCAAACAAAAGCAAAGACGAAAAGAAAGGCCTACTCTTCTACTAATATCATAGACCATATCCTGTCTACGTGCCGGAACTGTTACCTGTGTAAAAATAGTGTGATAATAGACAGTGAAATTTCTAGAAAAATAAAAAGGGCATTAGCAGAAAATATCACTAAGGAATATAAAGATGAATCGATGAAAAACAAAGTACCAGCAAACGTTACTGCCATTGATCAAACAGTCAATGAATCAAATAATACCAAAGACGAAAAGAATATTGACCCTGTCGATGACACATCTATTAAAATTGTGTATGAGTCAAAATGGAATAATGATTATTCTACTGATTACGAACTAAGAGAAGACAATAGCTATACTATCAAGAGAGTTCATGGTGAACCATTTTATGGAACGAATTCAAAATGTCCAAAGTTGTTCAATTCTACATGACATTATTTCATTAAAAATATATTATACCTTACATTGTTATGTGTTCATTATTTTTAGAGTAGGCTAGCATATCGAACGTTTAGAATGTCTATTAAAACATCGGAGATGTAGGAAAAGGATTTACATACATCATATATTGGAAGCACTTAAGGTATAGTATGAGTTGCTTGAAAAAAACACGAAAATACTACTAAAATTAAATGCTCACTTCACTAAAAAAAAATATTTTGTATTAACTGCTATTTTTTATCAATAAAATATATTAATTAATTTAATTTATTTTATTAATGTTTTGAAAAAAAAAATGAAAATAATACGACTATTAACAACTCACGGCACTACAAACCCATCTTATTTATTCACGGCTATTCTTTATAAATAAAATATCTGAATGCATTTAAGGTATAACATGAATGTCTTGCAAAAAAAAAAAAATAATACAGTAACGCATATGTCTTATCAAGAAAATATCTTAATTAATTTAAGGTATAGTATGAATGGCTTGCAAAAAAAACAAGAAAGTGCTACTACTAGTAACATCTCACTGCATCACATAACCATCTGATGTAGTCACGACTATGTTTTATCAAGAAAATATCTGAATGCATTTAAGGTATAGTATGAATTTCTGTATTGTGTATCCATGAGGTGACTTCAGGAAAGAGTTTGTTACTTGCTTACAATATAACTATTCTAAAGAACTTGAAGGGGTTAAGCTTAAATATATTTATTGCTTAAATGTATTAACAGATTATTTTTTTTTGAGAAAAAAAACAACAACAACAAATGTTTACATAAAAATAGTACTTAGAGTTCACTCTTAAACATCCACAAACGATGGTCCCATGATATAGGATAGTTTTTAACATGTCTTATGGATTTATCCCGATCAGGTATGTTCTTAGGTATCCACTGTGCGAAGAACCTAACCTCGTCTTCAGGACGGTGATAGCCCTCTTCAAATTTAGGACACTTAAACTCTTCTAGATTGCAAAGTGGAATCCTAGGGTCACACTTTTGAATTAAAACTTTATCTGTAGGTACATTGCCCTTTACGTAGAGCGCTTCAACTCCGAAAAAGCTGCACATTTCACTGACTTCCTCCTGGACATTTCTCAGTTCCTGACCATTATTATTAAGTGGTGTAATCACTCTATCATAGAATACCATTCTTTTTATATAACTTAATGTAGTACTCCACAAGCTTTTATCATACTCAAAAAGATTATAGTTCACTAGCCAATGATAACAGTCGATTTCTTCAAGATCCAAAGACAATAATAAAAAATCACATTCGAATATAACACCGCAAGATGATTTTTTTCAAACTGATAAAGTCGGTGTCAAACAGTCCTATCATCTTGGAGGCTATTAATGTAGTTGTTAAGCAGAGAAATACTTCTTCAAACTTTTATACCTTCGCTCAAGGTTGAATGGAGTTATGACTAGTGAGATGAGTCTTAAAACCATCTGAATTCATTGCGGGGAGGAGTCATAAAACCCTTGGAAGTTATTGCGAGGGGAGTTATTGAACTCTCGGTAACTGATAAATTCTGTGTCATACTGTCCTATCATCTTGGAAGTTATTAATGTAGTTGTTAAGTAGAAAAATACTTCATCCTCCTGGAATTATTTAAACTATACGCAATTAGGTTAAAAATGAAGATATTTATGTAGAGTTTCAACTAGCTACGGTGTCTGAAAACCCAAACAGCTAATTAAATATTCTAATTCATGATTTCAGGCACGTAAGGCTCAATAGTAACCGAAACTCTAAAAAAAAACGACAGAATATTGATACCAATAGATACAACAAAAATGTTCCTTTAGTAGCTACGCAATTAGGCTAAAAATGAAGATATTTCAATGTTCCTTTAGTACCTACGCAATTAGGCTAAAAATTAAGATATTTATGCAGAGTTTCAACTTCATTGTGGGGAGGAGTCATAAAACCCTTGGAAGTCATTGCGAGGGGAGTTATTGAACTCTCGGTAACTGATGAATTCTGTGTCATACTGTCCTATCATCTTGGAAGTTATTAATGTAGTTGTTAAGTAGAAAAATACTTCATCCTACTAGAATTATTTAAACTATACTCAATTAGGTTAAAAATGAAGATATTTATGTAGAGTTTCAACTAGCTATGGTGTCTGAAAACACAAACAGCTAATTAAATACTCTAATTCATAATTTCAGGAACGTAAGGCTTAATAGTAACCGAAACTCTAAAAAAAAACAACGGAATATTGATACCAATAGATACAACAAAAATGTTCCTTTAGTAGCTACGCAATTAGGCTAAAAATGAAGATATTTCAATGTTCCTTTAGTACCTACGCAATTAGGCTAAAAATTAAGATATTTATGCAGAGTTTCAACTTCACTGTGGGGAGGAGTCATAAGACCCTTGGAAGTCATTGCGAGGGGAGTTATTGAACTCTCGGTAACTGATAAATTCTGTGTCATATTGTCCTATCATCTTCGAAGTTATTAATGTAGTTGTTAAGTAGAAAAATACTTCATCCTCCTAGAATTATTTAAACTATACGCAATTAGGTTAAAAATTAAGATATTTATGTAGAGTTTCAAATAGTTATGGTGTCTGAAAACCAAACAGCTATCTTGATTTCAAAATCAGAGGTTTTTATAGTGGGATGGAGGGCCTTTTATAAACTGCCCCCCCCTCCCCCTACGTCCATGCTTCCGTGACTGTATTTGTAAATTCAAACTTAAAAAGCAGTATTTGCGTTCCTTATTAAACAATATGGAGAAGAATTGCATTTGACAGTCAAGTACTTCCTTATTTAATAAGATTAATAACATTTGCTCAGTAAATCCCCGAAAGCATAATTTTTTATAAATTTTTTTGTTTATAAGTGACCAAAAAAAAAAACAAAAAAAAAAAAAACATAAAGTGTAACTATGCTACATTCAATATTCAATGTCCCCAAAGTTACACAAACCAAATTTTTTGAAAGCCATTTTGTTCAGTATAGTTGAAATATATAATAAATCTTTCAGTCAAGTGTGTGGGTGTGGGTTTTTTTGTGTGTTTGTGTGTGTGTGTGTGTGTGTGTGTGTGTGTGTGTGTGTGTGTGTGTGTGTGTGTGTGTGTGTGTGTGTGTGTGTGTGTGTGTGTGTGTGTGTGTGTGTGTGTGTGTGTGTGTGTGTGTGTGTGTGTGTGTGTGTGTGTGTGTGTGTGTGTGTGTGTGTGTGTGTGTGTGTGTGTGTGTGTGTGTGTGTGTGTGTGTGTGTGTGTGTGTGTGTGTGTGTGTGTGTGTGTGTGTGTGTGTGTGTGTGTGTGTGTGTGTGTGTGTGTGTGTGTGTGTGTATGTGTGTGTGTGTGTGTGTGAGCCATTAGCAAAGCCTAAAAGTAAAGTACAAATTAAAAGCAGTCAAAAAAAGAAGAAAATAAAGCCATTTGGTTTTGATTTTGGAAAATGTCCAAAAAGTGTCCTTTTTTTCAAAAAGTTGCCTTTTTTTTGGCTCAATAGTGTCCTTGTGTCCTTCAATTTAAATTTGACTCGATTATTTCCTATAAGTTAAGTTAGAATGAAAATCAAGAGTTTAGAATATTTTAAGTTTAAAATGAAAAGTATTCATATGAAAGAAAATTAACTTGGGAAGATGCCCCCTCCCCTTGAGTGGGTCTTGTTACCCTACTTCGGACTTTTCTAGATTTTTGCCCCTCCTCCTGGCGGTGTTATTGCTACACTACTTCGGACGGAGCACTAGAAATTTTAATTGTCATTCAAATGAGTCCTACAGTAGGATTTTTGGCTTTCTAAAAATTTGGTTTGGTTAACTTTGGGGAACCCCCCCCCTGTAGACGGGTGGGAGATTAATTCATCCTCAATGACATAGTTATTAGATATTTCAACTATGCTGAACACAATGGCTTTCTAAAAATTTGGATTGTGTAACTTTGGGGAAATTGAGCATTGAATGGAGCTTAGTTGCCCCTTCAGTTTTTTGGTCGCTTAAACAGGGCACTAGAACTTTTAACCCTCTCCCTGGATTCGCCCCTGTCAGTAAGTGACAAGGGGCTGGGTTGAGGAGCGTAATTTCCTATGGGACAGAGGGGACAGCTGCCTCTCTCAGACCAAATTTTCACCCCATACCTCCTTTTGCCCCCCCCCCCAACTGAAATTTAGTTTCTTCCAAAATGTTTTCAAAACTAAGAAAAGAAACTAGAGTATTTCACGTAAAAAAAAAATCTATCAAACGTTACTGTCATTGATCAAACAGTCAATGAATCAAATAATACCAAAGATGAAAAGCATATTGACCCTGATGATTTGTTCAACCATGTCTTATTCAACTAATTAACAGAAAAAATTCAAATCCTAATCACCAATCAAGTTATTATATTGGACTAGTCACCAACTTTCTCTAATCGACTGACACACAAAAAATCGATGTCATAATAAAAAAAAACATGTCTGCCAAGCCATGTAGAGCTCATTGTATCAAATTTGAAATCTGAATATATACAAAAATAATTGGCGGGTAAAAAGAGTCATCGGTTTTCTGGTTTAACACTAAACAAGGACACTGAACTTTGAAGTTACGCTGAACTTTTGAAATTACGTTATTCTCTGGCAAAGAGTGTAATGACCTGCAAAAATTAACAGAAAAAACTGTTTGGTACGGGGGCGTAAGCAAATTCAAAAGATGGTATATACTTATAGCCAAAAATGATTTTGTTTGAGAAGCAATCGCGTCGGATTTTCGAAAGTGTCATTTTTCGTTTAATGAACTTATAACAACCAAACCAGGCTCATTGAGCAGTAATGAATTTTATGGCCAGCCTAAAGCAATAGCCCATCGCCCATCGCCATGGCCATCGCCCTTTGTTCAGTGTTGCCAAATTTTGAAGAAAACTTCCTTCGCCGATTGCCCAATCTTTCAAATTGATTACAGTGTGGCCAAATTTTGTCTCTTATAACCTAAAGAATTATTAAAAATAGAAATAATGAAGTGTTAATTTGTGTGGTAAGTTTGATTGAAGGCCTTTGCGTACTTGTTGTTATATAGTTTAAAAGAATTTTATGGCCTGTTGATTAGCGGTTATTTTTTATTTTTTTTTACTCTTCGTATTCGGAGGAAATAAAAAGTTTGAATTGAATAGAATTTAATACAATTACTTCAAAACAAAGGAGATTCTAAGGAGTCAGACACTATTTTAGGGACTAAACCATATCTGCTTGACTAGTAGCTCAATTTAAAGCCCTGTTTTCTCTGATTCATAATATATACTTCTTACTTCGTTTAAAAGTCTTGAATTCAATTTAGTTCCCTAATTAAATTTTTCTTATGAACTCAAAATCCTTGTCTTACCATAACGCGGACAAAGGCCTTGCTTTGGCTTAAGTAGTGAGGGGCACTCTATTCAAGCACGCCCATAGTAGATCAACATAGGATGCCGATAAGGCCCTGTTTTCACGGCAGCTCTGTGACGTTAAGACAGCCCTGGCAAGATTCCGACAACATGCCCTGGCAAGATTCCCTGGTTCCAGGTGTTTTTGATTTTTTTATATAATTAATCTACATTCTTGAGTATGGTCGGGATATTTAACAAGTAAAAATATAGGAAATTAATAAGGGAAGTCAGATAAGTGAAGCTCCTAGTCCCTCGCACCTGGGCAATGCGGTCACCTGTTTTTACCGGTTTACTGGCAAGATTCCCACGGCACACCCTCGCACTTTAAATGGTGAGATAGGGAAATTAACATGGTATTTCAAGTGGTCCCGGAATACAAGCGGTCCCGGAATACAAGCGGTTCCATGTTTCCAGATGACAAGTTTCCCGGGATTCCAGATGTTTCAATGTTTTCCCTGGCATGATTCTGAGAAGGCCCTGTTTCCACAACATGCCCTGTTACGTCACGACATGCCCTCCCTTTTCCCATAGGATTTCAAAGTCGTGTCCTACCCTCTTTATTTAATGCATACCCAGTTTCTGGCTGGCAAGACTCCCGGGATTCAAGGTGCTCCAATATTTTCCCTGACAAGATTCCGAGAGAGCCCTGTTTCCACAATATGCCCTGTTACGGCACGACATGCCGTGGCAAGATTACGAGCGCATGCCCTGTGACATCCCTAGCAAGATTCTCGGGAGTCTAGGTGTTCCAATTTCTTTTCAGTATTTGCATATGATTAATCGGAGTGTGGTCGTTATAATACACAAGTAGCAATAATAGGGAACTCTAAGTGGAGGTCCTGGTTCCTCGCACCTGGGCAATGTGGTCCCTGCTCCTGCCGGTCGGCTGGCAAGATTCCCGCTATATGTCCCTGTTTCCAGTTGTTCTATTAAAGGGAATACAGCTAGCAAGGTTCCCACCACACAGCCCCCTGGACACCATGACATCACACAAAACATCCCGTTTTAAATGGTCAAGTGCAATATGGGTGACGCAATTTTAAGTAACCTTGTGGCAGGACCCGTGGGGAATTTCCGCTTGTAATTTAACGACAGCACACACCTTACGCAATGACGGTTCACATATCTTATGTAAAGGCGGAGCACATCTTAACTAATTACAGCGCGTATCTTAGGTAATGACGGCGCACATATCACTGTCCCGTAAAACTTTTTGGAATTTTAGTCTTCGTCGAAAAGTTCAAAGCGTTTTTTTCTTTATTTCTTTTTCCTCGCTAGGATTCGAAAGTTCTAATTCTCTTCAATTAGGAGAGTGCCATGAGCATCAGATCTAACAAGCTATTTAAAAATTCTGTATCGAGAACTATATTCTAAAAATAACCTATTGCACGCAAGGAGATTTTCAATTATTTGCACACGATACAATGTCATGTTTCGTGCACCTGCGACAATTGGCATGAAGACGGAAGACATCTATTTTCAGACATTATTGTTTTTGATGTATTTTTAGCGATAAGAGACAGAACGGGTGCTTTAATTGTGTAAACACCTAGGTATTAAAGACGCATCCTAAACCACATATCTAAAGGATTAGGCTTATTGTAAAAACATTTTTCATTAATAAAAACAAAATTTGCAACAATATTAGAACAATTAAAAAACAGTTAAAAAACACAACAAACCAAAAACAAAACCTGAAAACATGACTAAAGGAAAAAAAATGTATGATTAGAAAAAAGGTATGGCTCCTAGCAGGTAATTCCAGCAGGAGCGGGCTTGTTGTTATGTCTTTCTTAGAAAAATGGCCCACCGCTTTTCAAAACTTAGTCTTAACTAGTCGAAAGAGAGAGTTTAGTAATTATTTTTTTGCTGAATGGAGTCGGACTTAGACTCGGCATATTGAAAGTTCCAGGAACTAGAGTTGAAATCGGTTATAAATTACAAATATAGTTAAAAGAACCTTTTATTTTTCTCGGCATTTCTGAGAGTCCTTAATGAAAATACAGATTTTTTTTGAGCCAAGACTATGAATATTTCACACCACCGTGACAATACACACATTTGAATAATATTTTTTTCTCATCCCAAAAGACATTTTCGGAACTTTATTGTTAAAATTTATGCTTTCAATCCATTGATTCGAGTTTTTTGCGAGCCTGAACTTTCATGATAACCCACAAAAGACACCCCGAAACCACGACATTACACGCCTGCCCCCCTAATCTCCGCATGGCATTGCACAACAGAACTTGGAATTTCATTACCAGAACGTGATACTTCAAGCAATTCATGCCACAATACCACACTTGTACTGCTCTGCAGGCACTTTGCGACGCTCGTTATCCTCATTTTAAGTGTCTTCTAGCGTTTGAACACCTTCAATGGATATATTTTCTGTTGCTATTGTTTTGCAACGATTCCCAGCCCTGTGCTACACTATTATTGCTCTGCGGTACCCTCTGACATCTCATTATTATTCTTAAGACACTTTAATACATTTTTATTAAAAAATATGCTTTCAATCCATTAATTCGAATTTTTCGTGAGCCTGGACTTTCAAAATAACCTACAAAAGACACCGCGACATTGCACGCCTGCCCCCCTTCTACCATCCACGTGGTAGTGAACAGCGGAACTTGGCATTTCATTATCAGAAATGGATGCTCCAAGCAATTCACGCCAAAGTACCACACTCTTACTGCTCTGAGGCACCTTGCAAAACCCGTCATCATCATTTTAAGCGTCTTCAGCATTAGAACACCTTCAATAAATATTTTTCTACTGTTATTATTTTCCAACGCTTCCCAGCCCTCTACCACACTATTACTGCTCTGCGACACCCTCTTATATATCATTGTTATTCCTAAGACATTTTTCAGACATTTCTGCTAAAAATTATGCTTTCAATCCATTGATTTGAGTTTTTCGCGAGCCTGAACTTTCATAATAACCTAAAAAAAGAGACCTCGCTACCGCGAAATTACACGCCTGGTCCCCTACCATCCACGTGGCATTGAACAGTGGAACTAAGCATTTCGCTACCAAAACGGGATACTCCAAGCAATTTACACTACAGTACCACATTCTTGCTGTTCTAAGACACTTTGTGACACCCGTCATCGGTATTTTAAGCGTATTCAAGGGGTTGAACATCCTCAAGTGATATATTTTCTATTGCTATTATTATCCAACGATTCCCAGCCCTGTGCCAAACTATTAATGCTCTGCGGCATCCTCTGACATCTCATCATTATTCCTAATCGATTTTTCAGATATTTCTTGTTAAAAATTATGCTTTCAATCGATTGATTTAATTTTATTTTTTGCAAGCCTAGCCTTTCACAATAACCTCTCAAAGACACCCCGCTAACACGAAATTACATGTCTGTCATGCATTTCATTACCAGAACGTGACACTCCAAGCAATTCCCGGCACTGTGCCACACTATTACTACTCTGTGCACCCCTCTTACGTCACATCACTATTCCTAAGATATTTTTCGAACATTTTTTATTAAAACTATAGATTCAACCCATTGATTCAAGTTTTTCACGAGACAAGGCGACCATGATAAACTTCAAAAACTTTCACACCACCACGACTTTACACGCCAGCCATCCATATGACACACCCCCTCATCACTCCTAGGATATTTTCAACCTTCTCACTCCAAAAATAACCTTATGAATCTAAATTAATCACTATATTTTTTGAACAACGGCACTTGATTTCCTTATAAGCAACAAGTTTTTTCTTAATACGAACAACAGTTTTACTCAATACTATCAAATTTATCTTGGAATTAACAGGTTTTATATTAATATTAACCATTTTTTCTAATATCAGGAAGTTTTACGTCAAAGATAACAAATTTCTCTTAGAAGTAAAAATTTTCGTTAATGCTAACAAGTTTGCTGCTAGAAGTCGCACGTTTTCTTAATACTAACACATTTTTTCGTAAAACTAATAATTTTTTCCTTGATACTTAAATAGTTTTACTTAATAATACTACTACTACTACTACTACTACTACTACTAACAACTCACCGCAGCACGAAGCCACCTGAGGCGGCCAACACGGCTACGCACCCTCCTTATCCGTCCCAATCCATTCAAAGCCTCCCTTTTTACACCCGCCCATGAAGTTCCCATTTCCTTTAAATCTTTTTTATGCCGTCCTCCCACCCCAGAAGGGGACGACCTGCTTTCCGTTTAGCCCTAGATGGTTGGCCGAAAAGAACAATCTTCCAAATTTCTATTGGAAATAACAGGTTTTTCTTAATAGTAACACATTTTTTCTAATAACAACAACATCTCCGTCAACGATAATAAATTTCTATAACACGTAACAATTTTTTGTTTATAACAACAAGTTTTCTGTTAGAAATAGCAAGTTTTTCTTAACACTAAAAATTTTTTTCTTAAAAGTAACCAGCTTTTCTTTAAAAGTAACAAAGTTTTATTTGATACTATATAATTTCTCTTGGAAGTATCAGGGTTTTCTTAATAGTATAAATTTTTTTCTAATAGCAGCAAATTTTCCGTCAAAGATAACAAATTTCCCTTAGAAGCAACAATTTTCTGTTTTATGCTAACAGGTTTTCTGTCAGAAATTGCAAGTTTTTCTCTAACACTAACAAATTTTTCTTAGAAATAACAACTTTTTAGCTAATAAGCAGTCTGGTTCCATAAATGAATAAAATGATTATGATTTACGAACTATACAAATAAACAGAAAGATAATTAATGTGCTGTGTTAATGATGTTGCATTATTTGCCCGTGTTAAATTTCGTTTAGCGAAAAAAGGAAGAGGGAATAGATGATGAAACTATCAAAAGATTTAGAGGGGAGTTTTTTTTTATTTTGATGTGACTGTGATCGCAAAGGAATGGTTGGCCTCGAAGCTGGATCCTGATGCGCTATCCCAGAAGCGAAACGTAACAAAGGCACCATCTAGTCTCCTTGGAGATATTTTGGAAATGCTGAAAAAAGTGATTCAGATTGTTTTATAATTCCAACTTTGTCATTCGAAGCCTTTTCGAAGTGCCAGTTATCCCGGCTTCGGCTTACTCAGCTTTGCTCTCGAAAGTCAATGAACTGGGCCTGCATCTAAAAACTATGTCAAATTAGTTCGAGTCTTATCCAACCAATTTTCCACCGCTACCCCAGGTCGGGGCCGCTGCTTCTTCACTTTCGAGTAGCCATGCTACAGTGAATATTTCAAACCTTCCCCAAACAGTTTGCAACCCCAAAAGCCGAAAGAAATTCTTAGACCAATTGTCAGGTCACGAGTCAGTTTCCAGTGTCCACCCAAGAGGTGAAAAGTTGTATATCAACATAAAAAATCTGTTATTTCAGATATCTGCAATTCGATTAGGGCAGCCACATCGGGTACTACCACTAAAACCGTGCTTAAGCGTCACCTTGGGATTGCTAGAGGTATCTCTGGGGATTTTGTCATTGCTGGACTAAATCGTACCCTGGTGTGACTGAAGCCACCTGTTTCGGCTCTTCACAAACAATCAAGCTAGAGTTTTTGGATACATTCGCTAAAAGCAATGCCGTCAAGAACGGCCTGAAAATAGGTTACGAAATATTCCCTGTGTACGATTTCATCAGTGCACCCCGTTGCTGCTTCAAATGCTGACCCCAGATCACATGATCAAGGACTGTACGAGTCCTGTTGAAAAATGTGCTTGGTGTTCTGGAAATCATACTGCCTCTAAGGAAACGCCTTGCCGAAATAGCCACAAACATGTCAACTGCAACGGTGATCATACATCCTTTAGTTTGAAATTCCCAGTGCTCAATTCTCACGTTTTGAATAGTTCCCGAAAATGATGCAGTCCCTTTCAGCTGTCTCATATCATAGGCAGCGCAACAGCGCTGCTTGAGTAAAGAATGATGGGGGCACAATTTATCATTTTTTTTTGTGGTCTTAGACCAGGACACTTCGTATCGAAGGAATTGTTGTAGAAATTTCGAAAAGGGCTCGTTCGATTATAAATTGGAGTGGCTAGTGCCCTTTTTAATAGTTGAAAGTGATTGGAGGGCAACTATCCCCCCTGCACCCGTCATTCCCCAAAACACATCACATCAAAATTTTGAGATAGCCATTTTGTTCACCGTATTGATTTCCAAATAGAAAATATGTTTTTGAGGAGGACACTCCCCCACAACCCTTAGGGCAATGGTTTTATGTTATTCCCTGGGGGCATATAAGAACGATGTTGGCACAATGTATTATTTATTTATTTTTTTCCTTTAGAGCAGGGCACTTCTTATTGAAGAAGTTATAGTAGAAACTTCGAAAAGGGCTCATTCAATTGGAAATTAGAGTGGCTTGTGACCTTTTTAATAGTCGAAAGTGATTGGATCGTGATTGGAAGGCAGCTAACACCCCTTCCAAGCCCACAATTTCCCGAAACACATCCAATCAAAATTTTGAGATAGCCATTTTGTTCAGCGTAGTTGATCTCCAGATAGAGATTATGTTTTTGAGGAGGACACTCCCCCAGAGCACTCAGGGCAAGGGTTTTAAGTTATGCCCTGGGGGTATATAGCGTTTCAATACGAGGCGTTGTCGTAGAAACTTCAAAAAAGGCTCATTCGATTAGAAATTCAAAGGGCTAGTGCCCTTTTAAATAGTCGAAAGTGATTGGAGGGCAACTAACCCCCCTCTCAGGCCAACCTTTTCCCCAAACACATCCAATCAAAATTTTGAGATAGCCATTTTATCAACGTAGTTTTAAGTTCAGTAAATTAGGTCTTTGAGGATGACAACACCCCCCCAAAAAGCCCTCAGGAAAAGGGTTATAAGTTATGCCCTGGGGGCATATAAGGTTTTTATAGAACGCGTTGTCGTACAAACTTCAAAAAGGGCTCATTCGATTAGAAATTGAAATGGCTAGTGCCCTTTTTAATAGGCGAAAGTAATTGGAAGGCAACTAACACCCCTTTCGCACCCACCATTTCCCCAAACACATCCAATCAAAATTTTGAGATAGCCATTTTGTTCCAGGCAGTTTAAAGTTCAGGAAACTATACCTTTGATCAAGACACTCCCACCCCCAACAGTCTTCAGGGCAAGGGTTATAAGCTATGTCCTGGGGGCATATAAGGGTTTTATTGAAATCTTTGTTGTAGAAAGTTGAAAAGGGGCTCATTCGATTGAAAATTCAAAGGGCTAGTGTTCTTTTCAATAGTCGAAAGTGATTTGAGGGCAACTAACCCCCCTCTCACGCCCACCTTTTCCCCAAACACATCCAATCAAAATGTTTATATATTCATTTTGTTCAGTGTAGTTTATTTCCAGATAGAAATTATGTTTTCGAGGAGGACACTCCCCCACAGTCCGCAGGGCAAGGGTTTTAAGTTATGCCCTGGGGGCATATAAGGTTTTTATAGAAGGCGTTTTCATAGAAACTTCAAAACAGGCTCATTCGATGGGAAATTTAAAGGGCTAGTAGCCTTTTAATAGTCAAAAGTGATTGGAGGGCAACTAACCCCCCTTTAACGCCCACCTTTTTCCAAAACACAATTATTGTAATTTATGTTCGTATTGGGTTTTATTTATTTATCGATGCTGATTTGTGGTAGTTTCACGCTTGGTAGATTATTTGATTTTATTTTTGCTCCTTTTTTGTTTAATGGAGTTCTTTACTTTTCCTTGAAAAAATTATTTTGTGGAAAAAGTTTTTTTAATTAATTTCTGTTCGTTTTATATTGACATAGTCTTTTCAGGGTAAAAGAAAATAATATTTCAAATCTTTTTTCTTTTTTAAGACTTTATAGTTTGGCCTGCCTTTCTATGCTGTAGAAAAAGTTTCAACAATTTTTAACAGCATACACCCTTTTAAAAATCTGGACACAAATAGTGGTGTTTAATTTCGTTTCATACCTTCTCTAGTTGACCAGAAATAGAAAACTTGATACCATTCACAAAAAAATCTACTTACTTTCTTTGATAGCTTGGATAAACTTACGGTATTTTGACTTGGTTAAATTTTAAGAGCAGAAGTAGCAGAAGTATGAACTCCACTTTTCCTAAGGTTTTTGATAGCGTCGCCTAGCAACAAGCTCTGTTCTCCCTTTTTAGTCACGGCATTAATCTTTCTCTTGTTTCTCGTCTTCGTTACTTGTATGCTAATTCTTTTCTGTGAATTAAAACTGAAGGGGTTATTTCTGATTCTAAAATTCCGGTTCGGCGGGGTGTCAGATAAGGTGCAGTCCTTTCTCCTTCTATTTTTAAGGTTTGCATTTCTTCTGTCTTATCTTCTATCCCAACTGCTTGTATTTTTCAGGCGGTTAACCTTTATTACAAAGCGTTTGGAGATAATATGCTTCTAATTAGTAGGACTAGAAAAGGCCTTTCTGTTTCTGTGTCTACAGTAGTAACAAACACTAGTATAATTGGTCTATCACTGAACTTCTCTAAATGTGAATATCTTTCGTTTAATAATAATTGTAACTCGGCTTTAGATTGCGCTTCTTTTTCTGTGCCATTTGTCTCTTCTATTAACCATTTTCTGTTTATGCTAACAATTTTTTTTAAAGTAACAAGTTTTTCCTCAAAACTAACAAAGTTTTACTTAATACTATCAAATTTCTCTAGGAAGTAAAATGTTCTTCTTAATAGTAACGATTTTTTCCTAATAGCAGCAATTTTTCCGTCAAAGATAACAAACTTTTTTTAGAAGTAACAATTTTCTATTTTTGCTAACATGTTTTCTGTCAGAAGTAGCAAGTTCTTCTTAACACCAACAAACTTTTCTTATAAATAACAACTTTTTTCCTAATACTAAAAAACTTATACTTAATACTATGCAATTTCTATTGGAAGCAGCATGTTTTTCTTAATAGTAAGAAATTTTTCTAATAGCAGCAAATTTTCCGTCAAAGATAAAAATTTCTCTTAGAAGTATCAATTTTCGTTTTACGCTAACAATTTTTCTCTTAAAAGTAGCAAGTTTTTCTTAACACTAAGAAATTTTTCTTACAAGTAACCAGTTTTTCCTTAAAACTAACAAAGTTTTACTTAATACTAATAAATTTTTTCTTAGAAGTAACAACTTTTTCCTCAATACTAACAAAGTTTGACTTAATACTATCAAATTTCTCTTGGAAGTAGCAGCTTTGTCTTAACAGTAAAAATTTTTTTTAATAGCAGCCAGTTTTCAGTCAAAGATAAAAAAATTTCTCTTAGAAGTAACAATTTTCTGTTCATGCTAACAAGTTTTCTGTTAAAACTAGCAAGTTTTTTTAACACTAACAATTTTTTCTTAGAAGTAACAAGTTTTTCTTTAATACTAACAAATTTTTACTTAATAATATCAAATTTCTCTTGGAAGTAACAGGTTTTTTCTTAGTAGTAACAAATTGTTTTTAATAGCAGAAAGTTTTCCGTTAAATATTACAAATTTCTCTTACATGTAACAATTTTCTGTTCATGCTAACAAGTTACAACTAACAAGTATTTTTCCTAATACTAACATAGTTTTAATTAATACTAACCATTTTTTTCTTAGAAATAATGGCTTTTTCCTTAATACTAACAAAGTTTTACTTACTACTATCTAATTTTTCTTGGAAGTAACAGGTTTTTTTAATAGTAAAAACCTCCGTCAAATATTACAAATTTCTCTTACATGTCACATAATTCTGGTCATGCCAACAAGTTTTCTGTTAGAAGTAGTAAGTTTTTCTTAACACTAGCAGTTTTGTTCTTAGAAGTAACAAGTTTTTTCCTTATTATTTACATAGTTTTAATTAATACTAACAAATTTTTTCTTAGAAATAACGGCTTTCCCTTAATACTAACAAAATTTTACTTACTACTATCTAATTTCTCTTGGAAGTAACAGGTTTTCTTAATAGTAAGCATTTTTTCTAATAGCAGCAAGTACCTAATTTCTTTTAGAACTAACAATTTTCTGTTTACGCTAACAAATTTTTTTAGAAGTAGCACGTTTTCTTAACAATAACAATTTCTTTTCTTAGAAGTAATAAGTTTTTCCTTAATACTAACAAAGATTTACTTAATACTAAAAAATTTTTTCTTTTAGGATACAGCTTTTTCTTCACTACCAACAAATATATGCTTAGTGCTGTCAAATTTGTCTTGGAAACAACCGCTTGTTCTTAACAGTAACAATTTTTTCCAATAGCAGCAAGTTTTCCGTCAAAACTCCTGCCATTTACCCGTGCCCCAGCCATTTAAACCTTTGCCTCCCGATTACTTAGACTATTTGTCTTGGCTTTTCTCTGTCTACAATTACCCACCGTCTTGATGCAACCTATGCAATCTATTGCAAAATACTTGATAACTTCAATTCAATTGAATTGAAGTTTATTTTGATTGAACTTTGATTTTGTCAGTTGTCCGTTGATTTTGAATTGAAGTTATCAAGTAGAGACACAAATTTCTCTTAGAAGTAACAATTTTATGTTTATATTAACAAGTTTTCTGTTAAAACTAGTAAGTATTTTTTGAACAATAACAAATTTTTTCTTTAAAGTAACAACTTTTCCCTTAATACTAACAAAGTTTTACTTCATAATACCAAATTTCTCTTGGAAGTAACAGGTTTTTTCTTAATAGTAACAAATTGTTTCTAATAGCAGAAAGTGTTCCGTTAAATATTACAAATTTCTCTTACATGTAACAATTTTCTGTTCATGCTAACAAGCTAACACGTTTTATCCTTAATTCTAAAATAGTTTTACTTAATACTAACAATCTTTTCTTGGAAATAATGGTTTTTTACTTAATGCTAACAAAGTTTTACTTACTATTATCAAATTTCTCTTGGAAGCAACAGGTTTTTCTGAATAGTAAAATTTTTTCTAATAGCAGGAAGTATTCCGTCAAAGATAACAAATCTCTCTTAGAAGTAGGAATTTTCTGTTTATATTAACAAGTTTTCTGTTAAAACTAGCAAGTATTTTTTACACTGGCGGATTTTTTCTTAGAAGT
Organism: Artemia sp. Qi Xiang Cuo; assembly: GCF_049724085.1. NCBI lineage: Eukaryota > Metazoa > Arthropoda > Branchiopoda > Anostraca > Artemiidae > Artemia > Artemia sp. Qi Xiang Cuo. The sequence continues at coordinate 39,703,352 of NC_142810.1, forward strand.
AACAACTTTTGCTTTAATACTAGGAAATATTTGCACAATACTCTAAAATTTCTCTTGGAAGTAACAGGTTTTTTGCTAATGATAACAAATTGTTTCTAATAGCAGAAAGTTTTCCGTCAACTATTACGAATTTCTCTTACATATCACAATATTCTGTTCATGCTAACAAGTTTTCTATTAGAAGTAGTAAGTTTTTCTTCACACCAAAAAATTTTTCTTAGAAGTAACGAGTTTTTCCTGAATATTTATATAGTTTTAATTAATACTAACACATTTTTTCTTAGAAATAACGGCTTTTCCCTGAATACTAACAAAATTTTACTTACTACTATCTAATTTCTCTTGAAAGTAACAGGTTTTCTTAATAGTAAGCATTTTTTCTAATAGCAGAAAGTAAAGAATTTCTTTTAGAACTAACAATATTCTGTTTACGCTAACAAATTTTTTTAGAAGTAGCACGTTTTCTTAACAATAACAAGGTCTTTTATTAGAAGTAACAAGTTTTTCCTTAATACTAACAAAGGTTTACTTAATACTAAAAAATTGTTTTCTTAGAAGTAACTGCTTGTTCCTTAATACTAAAAAAGTTTTACTTAATATCATCAAATTTCTCTTGGAAGTAACAGGTTTTTCCTTAATACTAGCAAAGTTTTACTTAATACAATCATATTTCTCTTGGAAGTAACAGGTTTTAACAATAACAAATTTTTTCTTAGAAGTAACAACTTTTTCTTTAATACTAACAAATTTTTACTTAATAATATCAAATTTCTCTTGGAAGTAACAGGTTTTTTCTTAGTAGTAACAAATTGTTTTTAATAGCAGAAAGTTTTCCGTTAAATATTACAAATTTCTCTTACATGTAACAATTTTCTGTTCATGCTAACAAGTTACAAGTAACAAGTTTTTTCCTTAATACTAACATAGTTTTATTTAATACTAACAATTTTTTCTTAGAAATAATGGCTTTTCCTTAATACAAACAAAGTTTTACCTAATACTATCAAATTTCTCTTGGAAGTAAAAGTTTTTCGTCACAATAAGAAATTTTTCCTAATAGCAGAAAGTATTCCGTCAAAGATAACAAATTTCTTTTAGAAGTTAAGATTTTCTGTTTACGCTAACACATTTTCTCTTAGAAGTAGCAAGTTTTCTTAAAACTAACAATTTTTTTTTTCTTAGAAGTAACATGTTTTTCCCTAATATTAACAAACATATACTTAATACTAAAAAAATTCTTAAAAGTAACAGCTTTTTCCTTGATACTAACAAAGTTTTACTTAATAGTATCAAATTTCTCTTTGAAGGAGCATGTTTTTCTTAATAGTAAGAGTATTTTATAATAGCAGCAAATTTTCCGTCAAATATAACAAATTTCTCTTAACACTAAAATTTTTTTTAAAGGATCAAGTTTTTTCTTAAAGCTATCAAAGTTTTACTTAATACTATCAAATTTCTCAGGGAAGTAATAGTTTTTTCCTAATAGTAATGCATTTTTTCTAATATTAGCAGGTTTTCCGTCAAAGATAACAAGTTTCTCTTTGAAGTAACAATTTTCTGTTTTGTGCGAAAAAGTTTTCTGTCAGAAGTTTCAAGTTTTTCTTATCCCTAACAAATATTTCTTATAAATAACATCTTTTTACCTAATAGTAACAAACTTTTGCTAAATACTATCTAATTTCTCTTGGAAGTAACATATGTTTCTTAATAGTAAGACATTTTTTCTAGTAGAAGCAGGTTTTTCGTAAAAGATAACAAATTTCTCTTAGAAGCAACAATGTTCTGTTTAAACTAGCAAGTTGTCTAATAGAAGTAGCAATTTTTCGTAACACTAAGAGATTTTTTCTTAGAATTAACATGTTTTCCCTTCACACCAACAAGGTTTTACTTAATACTAACAGATTTTTTTCTTAGAAGTACCAACTTTTTCCTTAATACTAACAAAGTTTTACTTAATACTATCAAATTTCCCTTGGAAGTAACAGGTTTTTCTTAATAGTAACAATTTTTTTCTTATAGCTACAAATTTTCCGTCAAAGATAACAAATTTCTCTAAGAAGAAACAATTTTCTGCTTAGGCTAATAAGTTTTCTGTTAGAAATAGCAAGTTTTTATTAACACTAAAAATTTTTTTCTTAAAAGTAACAAGTTTTTCCTTAAAACTAACAAAGTTTTACTTAATCCTATCAATTTTCTCTTGGAAGTAACATGTTTTCCTAATAGTAACAATTTTTTTCTTATAACAGCAAGTTTTCCATCAAAGATAGCAAGTTTCTCTTAGAAGTAACAATTTTCTGTTTATGCTAACAAGTTTTCTGCAAGAAGTAGCAACAAATTTTTCTTATAAATAACAAATTTTTCCATAGTACTAACAAACTTTTACTTAATACTATTTAATTTCTCTTGGGAGTAACATGTTTTTCTTAATAGTAACAAATTTTTTCTAGTAGCAGCAAGTTTTCCGTCAAAGATAGCAAATTTCTCTTGACAGCAAAGTTATGCTTAATACTATCAAATTTCTCTTGGAAGTAACAGGATTTCTTAATAGTAACAATTTTTTTCTAATAGCGGCACGCTTTTCGTCAAAGATAACAGATTTCTCTTAGAAGTAGCAATTTTGTGCTTACACTAATCAGTTGTCTATTAGAAGTAGCAAGTTTTTTATTAACACCAAGAAACTTTTCTTAGAAGTAACATGTTTTTCCTTAACACTAACAAAGTTTTACTTAATACTAATAATTTTTTCTAAAAAGTAACAACTTTTTCCTGAATACTAACAAACTTTTACATAATAATATCAAATTTCTGTTGGAAGTGACAGGTTACTCTTAATAGTAACAATTTTTTCTAACAGCTGCAAATTCCCCGTAAAAAAACAAATTTCGTTTAGAAGAAACTTTTTTCTGTTTATGCTAAATAGTTTTCTGTTAGAAGTAGCAAGTTTTTCTTAATACTAAGATAATTTTTTCTTAAAAGTAACAAGTTTTTCCTTAAAACTAGAAAAGTTTTACTTAATACTATCAAATTTCTCTTGGAAGTAACAGGTTTTTTCTTAATAGTAACAAATTGTGTCTAATAGGAGAAAGTTTTCCGTCAATATTACAAATTTGTCTTATATGTAAAAATTTTCTGTTCACTCTAACAAGATTCTTGTTAGAAGCAGCATGTTTTTCTTAACACTAACAAATTTTTTCTTAGAAGTAACAAGTTTTTTACTTAATACTAACACAGTTTTACTTAATACTAACAAATTTGCTTTAGAAATAACGGCATTTTTCTTAATATTAACAAAGTTCTACTTACTACTATCTAATTTCTCTTGGAAGTAACAGGTTTTCTCAATAGTAAAATTTGTTTCTAATAGCAGCAAGTTTTCCGTCAAATATAACAAATATCTTTTAGAAGTAACAATTTTCTGTTTACGCTAACAAAAATTTTCTCTTAGAAGTAGCAAGTTTTCTTAGCACTAACAATTTTTTTCTTAGAAGTAACAAATTTTTACTTAAACATAGGTTTACTTAATACTAAAAAATTTTTTCTTAGAAGTAACTGCTTTTTCCTTAATACTAACAAAGTTTTACTTAATACTATCAAATTTCTCTTGGAAGTAACAGGTTTTTCTTAACAGTAACAATTTTTTCCAATAGCATCAAATTTTCTGTCAAAGATAACAAATTTTTCTTAACACTAAAAGTTTTTTTAAAGGATCAAGTTTTTCCTTAAAACTAACAAAGTTTTACTTAATACTATCTAATTTCTCTTGGAAGTAACATGTGTTTCTTTATAGTAAGACGTTTTATCCAGTAGCAGCAGGTTTTCCCTTAAAGATAACAAATTTCTCTTAGAAGCAACAATTTTCTGTTTAAACTAACAAGTGTTATTTCCAAGTAACAGGGTTTTTAATAGTAATACAATTTTTGTAATATTAGCAAGTTTTCTGTCAAAGATAACAAGTTTCTCTTAGAAGTAACAATTTTCTGTTTTATGCGAAAAATATTTCTGTCAAAAATAGCAATTTTTTCTTAACCCTAACAAATTTTTCTTAGAAATAACAACGTTTTCACTAATACTAACAAAATTTTAATTAATACTATCTAATTTCTCTTGGATGTAACATGTGTTTCTTAATAGTAAGACATTTTTTCCAGTAGCAGCAAGTTTTCCGCAAAAGATAACAAATTTCTCTTAGAAGTAACTATTTTCGTTTTACGCTAACAAGTTTTTATTAGAAGTAGCAAGTTTTTCTTAACACTAAGAAATTTTTCTTACAAGTAACCAGTTTTTCCTTAAAACTAACAAAGTTTTAGTTAATACTAATAAATTTTTTCTCAGAACTAATAACTTTTTCCTCAATACTAACAAAGTTTTACTTAATACTATAAAATATTTCTTGGAAGTAACAGGTTTGTCTTGACAGTAACAATTTTTTTCTAATAGAAGCAAGTTTTCCGTCAAAGATAAAAAAATTTCTCTTAGAAGTAACAATTTTCTGTTTATACTAACCAGTTTTCAGTTAAAACTAGCAAGTATTTTTAACACTAACAATTTTTTCTTAAAAGTAACAACTTTTTCTTTACTACTAACAAATTTTTACTTAATAATATTAAATTTCTCTTGGAGTTCAAGTTTTTATTAGAAGTAGCAAGTTTTTCTTAACACTAAGAAATTTTCAACAATTTTCTGTTTACACTAAAAAGTTGTCTATTAGAAGTAGCAACTTTTTCTTAACACTAAGAAATTTTTTCTTAGAAGTAACTGCGTTTGCCTTAACACTCACAAAGTTTTACTTTATAATTTCAAATTTCTCTTAGAAATAATAGGTTTTTCTAATAGTAACAATTTTTTCGAACAGCTGCAAATTATCTGTCAAAGATAACAAATTTCTCTTAGAAGAAACCATTTTCTGTTTATATTAATAAGTTTTCTGTTAGAAGAAGCAAGTTTTTATTAATACTAAAAATAATTCTTAAAAGTAACTAAGTTTCCCTTAAAATTAACAAGGTTTTACTTAATACAATCAATTTTCTCTGGGAAGTAACATTTTTTCTTAATAATAATAAATTTTTCCTAACAGCAGCAAGTTTTCCGTCAAAGATAACAAGTTTCTCTCAGAAGTAACAATTTTCTGTTTATACTAACAAGTTTTCTCTAGACACTGACACATTTTTCTTAGAAATAACAACTTTTTCCCTAATACTAACAAACTTTTACTTAATACTATCTAATTTATCTTGGAAGTAAAAACTTTTTCTGAATAGTAAGAAATTTTTCTAATAGCAGCCAGTTTTCCGTCAAAGATAACAAATTTCTCTTGATAGCAGTGTTTTCCTTAATACTATCAAATTTCTCTTGGAAGTAAAAGGTTTTCCTCATAATAACATTTTTTTTTCTCATAGCGGCACGTTTTTCGTCAGAGGTAAAAAATTTCTCTTAGAATTAACAATTTTGTGCTTACACTAACAAGTTGTCTATTAGAAGCATCAAGTTTTCTTAACACTAAGAAATTTTTCTTAGAAGTAACCTGTTTTTCCTTAACACTAACAAAGTTTTACTTATTACCACTAATATTTTTCTTAAAAGTAACTTCTTCCTTAATACTAACTAAGTTTTACTTAATACTATCAAATCTCTTTTGGAACTAACAGGTTTTTCTTAATAGTAATACATTTTTTCTAATATTAGCAAGTTTTCCGTCAAAGATAACAAGTTTCTCTTAGAAGTAACAATTTTCTGTTTTATGCGAACAAGTTTCCTGTCAGACGTAACAAGTTTTTCTTCACACTAACAAATTTTTCACAGAAATAACTTTTTCCTTAATACTAACAAGCTTTTACTTAATACTATCTAATTTCTCTTGCAAGTAACATGTTTTTATTAATAGTAAGACATTTTTTTCCAGTAGCAGCAAGTTTTCCGTAAAATATAACAAATTTCTCTTAAGAGCAACAAATTTCTGTTAACACTAACAAGTTGTCTATTAGAAGTAACAAGTTTTCTTAACATTAAGAAATTTTTCTTAGAAGTAACATATTTTTCCTTAACACTAACAAAGTTTTACTTAATACCAATAACTTTTTTCTTAGAATTAACATGTTTTTCCTTAATATTACCAAAGTTTGACTTAATACCATCAAATTTCTCTTGGAAGTAACAGGTTTTTCTTAATCATAACAATTTTTTTCTAATAGAAGCAAGTTTTCCGTCAAATCTAACAAATTTCTCTTAGAAGTAACAATTTTCTGTTTATACTAACCAGTTTTCAGTTAAAACTAGCAAGTATTTTTTAACACTAACCAATTTTTTCTTAGAAGTAACAACTTTTTCTTTAATACAAAGTTTTACTTAAGAATACCAAATTTCTCTTGAAAGTAGCAGGTTTTTTCTTAATAGTAACAAATTGTTTCTAATAGCAGAAAGTTTTCCGTCAAATATTACAAGTTTCTCTTACATGTAACAATTTTCTGTTCATGCTGACAAGTTTTCTGATAGAAGTAGAAAGTTTTCTTAACACTATGAAATTTTTTGTTAGAAGTAACAAGTTTTTTCCTTAATACTAACATAGTTTTACTTAATACTAACAAATTTTTGTAGAAATAACGGCTTTTTCCTTAATACTAACGACGTTTTACTTACTACTATCTAATTTCTCTTGGCAGTAACAGGTTATCTGAATTGTAACAATTTTTTCTAATAGCAACAAGTTTTCCGTCAAAGATAACAAATTTCTCTCGATAGCAAAGTTTAACTTAATACTATCAAATTTGTCTTGGAAGTAACAGGTTTTTCTTAATAGTAAAAATTTTTTCTAATAGCGGCACGTTTTTCGTTAAAGATAACACATTTCTCTTAGAAGTAACAATTTTCTGTTCACGCACAAAGCTTCTACAATTCTCTGTTTATTCTAACAAGTTGTCTTTTAGAAGTACCAAGTTTAAATGTTAGTAACATAAATTAAATGAACTTAACCTAAACGTAATTAAGTTAATGTAGTTAAAAATGTTTCTAACAGAAAACTTGTTAGCGTAAACAGAAATTACTTCTAAGAGAAATTTTTTATCTTTGACGAAAAACGTGCCGCTATTAGAAAATTATTTTAGTATTAACAAAAACCTTTTACCTCCAAGAGAAACTTGATAGTATAAAGTAAAACTTTGTTAGTATTAAGGATTAAAAGTTGTTACTTCTAAGAAAAATTTATCAGTATTAAGTAAAACTTTGTTAGTGAAAGGTTGTTACTTCTAAGAAAAATTTGTGTTAAAAAAAACTTGCTATTTCTAACAGAAAACTTGTTAGCATAAACAGATGATTGTTATTTCTATGATAAATTTCTTATCTTTGACGGAAAACTTGCTGCTATTAGAAAAAATTTCTTACCATTAAGAAAAAACCTTTTACTTCCAGGAGAAATTTGACAGTATTAATTAAAACTTTGTGAATATTAAGGGAAATGTTGTTACTTCTAAGAAAAAAAATTCTTAGTACTAAGTTAATCTTACTTAGTATTGTGGAAAAACTTGTTACTTCTAAGAAAAAAATTGTTAGCGATAAGAGAAACTTGCAGCTATTAGAAATAAACTTTTACTACTAGGAAAAACCTGTTACTTCCAAGAGAAATTTGACAGCCTTAAGTAAATCTTTGTCAATATTAAGGAAAAAACTGTTACTTCTAAGAAAATTTTCTTAGTATTAAGTAAAACTTTCTTAGCATTACGGAAAAACTTAGTACTTCTAAGAAAAAATTTGTTAGTATTTAGAAAAACTTGCTACTTCTAAGAGAAATATTGTTAGTGTAAACACATAATTGTTACTTCTAAGATAATTTCTTTATCTTTGACGGATTACTTGCTGCCATTAGAAAAAAAGTGTTACAATTAAGGAAAACCTATTACTTCCAAGAGAAATGTGATAGTTATAATTAAAACTTTGTTAGTATTAATGAAAAACTTTTTACTTGTAAATAAAAATCTGCGAATATTAAGTCCCCAAATTCGTCCTATAAAAATTTTGAGATATATTTTATTTAACATAGTTCAAACGTCCAATAAATATGGTTTTGATGATGATATCACCCTTCATAGTCCCAGGGGAAGGGCTGTACGCGATATCGGGCGTATCGGTATCGCACGTATCGGAAGCAAACCACAGCTTTTAGTAACCATAAGTTAAAAAACGAGTTTTGAAACGACTGCTGCGTGAAAAAATTGCCATCTGACACTAAATTAGGAATGGTAACTATTATTTTAGTTCGTCTTAAAAGTAAAAGTTTATTGCGAAAAGAAATGTATGGTTGTTTCGAAAAAAAAAAGTCTGAAACATCTCAAAAATGGTGTCAGATCAAAATGAAAAGTGTATCATTGGAAGCAGGATTGTCGAAAATTGATTGCAGGAAAATCGAAGTCCCCCTCCTGGAACAACAAGGAAACTTACTTTTTTGCATGGGTAGCACTGATCTGTCTCCCTTTTTTCTTCTTTGTTTTTCCATTCCTTAGAGGGTTACCAGAACATCATAGAGAAATACACAATGGCTCATTCAAAAGATATTTCTCATATTTACGTGCTTTTTATAAAATCCGCAATCTGCAAGTGCCATTTGGTACTAAAATGGCACTTTTTGTGCCATTTCTCAAGAAGTGGCACTATCAGGCTACCAGAGCATCATAGACAGATTTTTTATAGCTCATATAAAATGAAGTTACTGAAAGATTAGCAGGCTGCCTCACCAGTAGAGGAGGGGGTACCAGCACAAACAGAACCACGTGGTTTATGGTTTTCTCAGTGAGAATGAAAAAACAGGATTGTTCTCAATTGGAAAACCAAGAATTTGGTCACATTTATGTTTGTTTTCATGGATGGTTATGTGTGTTGGTCGATTTATTTGATGTTTTTCTCGGATGTCAACATCAAATTATGGATGTTTTATGGTTTTTGTCAGTGAGAATTTGAAAAACATGAATTTTGTCACATTTATGTCTGTTTTTATGGTATTTGTCAGTGAGAATTCGAAAAATAGGAACTTTGTCATATTTATGTATGTTTTCATGGATGTCAACAGCAATTTATGTCTGTTTTATGGTTTTCTCACTGAGAATTTGAAAAACAGGAACTTTCTCACTTGGAAAACCATAAACCACGTGGTGCTGTCACGAGTCAGAACACCTGTGCTGTCGACCTCAATTCACCTATCGTGAATCAATAATTCCCCTTAGAAACAACAAATTAATTTTCCTTTCTTGACAGATCAATCAATCAATGACATCATCTGTCAGACTTTAAAAATTTTCGCCTAGAAACATTTTTCCAGGAATAGATCCAAAATCATTAATGTCTTTGCCTCGGGAACAGTTCTACTGGTCGAACTCCACAGGATATTAATAACCAAAGGCCATGGAAACAATTAGGCAAGAAACATCTTAGCGATGAATTGTTTTAGCGCGCGAGAAGGTTTCATATTAATTTGAAATGCGTTAACACAGAGATGCCAATAACAAAGGAACACGCTGAATTTACGTTTAGGGATTATTTGGGCGAAACCGTTTTAGACAGGTTATGGAACTATTTCGGCGAAACAGATAGAGACATTTTAAAAGAAGATTTTGAAGAGATTTTGGAGGAGGTTTTGAGTGTGGTCGTTATAATACACAAGTTTCATTTGAACAGTGTTGTGAGGTCCTCTAACCCAACCCCAAAGGGTCCCAATCCTCCTACCCCAACCCCGAAGGAAGCCCCCGGTCCTCAAAGCCCCCCCAAACTCCCAAAGGGCCGCCCTCCCCCGGCCCCCTCCTCCTCCTCCTCCTCCCACCTCCTCCTCCTCCTCCCTCCTCCTCCTCCTCCCTCCTCCTCCCTCCTCCTCATCCCTCCTCCTCCCTCCTCCTCCCTCCTCCTCCTCCTCCCACCTCCTCCCTCCTCCTCCCCTCCCCCCCCATTCCCTCCCCATTTTTTATACTTTTTTTGTGCATTGAGACACAGAACGATCCCCGGGCCCCCCCCCAACCCCCCTCCAAAGGTCTGATTTCTTCAAAGTTCATTTTGAATTTCTTTCATTGAAATGCAAGAGTTGGAATATTTCAGTAGTGTTTGGTTGTGGTATACCTTGTCACAGTTACATTTTCTTGATTTTTCAAAGTTCATTTTGAATTTCTTTCGTTGAAATGCAAGAGTTGGAATATTTCACTAGTGTGATGTTGTAGTTTACCCTGTCACAGTTACATTCCCTTAATTTTTCAAAGTTCATTTTGAATTTCTTTCGTTGAAATGCAAGAGTTGGAATATTTCAGTAGTGTGATGTTGTAGTTTACCCTGTCACAGTTACATTCCCTTACTTTTTGATAGTCCATTTTGAATTTCTTTCGTTGAAATGCAAGAGTTGGAATATGTCAGTTGTGTTTGGTTGAGGTTTACCCTGTCACAGTTACATTCACTTAATTTTTCATAGTACAATTTGAATTTCTTTCTTTGAAATGCAAGAGTTGGAATATTTCATTAGTGTTTGGTCGTGGTTTACCTTGTCACAGTTACATTTTCTTGATTTTTCAAAGTTCATTTTGAATTTCTTTCGTTGAAATGCAAGAGTTGGAATATTTCAGTAGTGTTTGGTCGAGGTTTACCTTGACACATTTACAATAAATACATTTTTCAAAGTAAATTTTGAATTTCTTTCGTTGAAATGAAAGATTTGGAATATTTCAGTAGTGTTTGGTTGAGGTTTACCCTGTCACATTTACAGTAACTTTATTTTTCAAAGTTCATTTTGAATTTTTTTTCATTGAAATGCAAGAGTTGGAATATTTCAGTAGTGTTTGGTTGAGGTTTACATTGTCACAGATACATTCCATAAATTATTAAATGTTAAATTTGAATTTCTTTAATTGAATTGAATGAGTTGGAATATTTCAGTAGTGTTTGGTTGCGGTTCACCTTGTCACAGTTACATTCCCTTAATTTTTGATAGCCTATTTTGAATTTCTCTCATTGAAAAGCAAGAGTTGGATTTTTTGACTAGTGTGTGGTTGTTGTTTACCTTCTCACAGTTACAGTAAATTAAATTTACAAAGTTTATTTTGATTGTCTATCGGTTAAATGCAAGAGTTGGGATATTTCACTAGTGTTTGTGTGTGTTTTTCCATGTCACACTTACATTCCATTAATGTTTGAAAGTTCATTTTGAATTTCTTTAAATGAAATGCAAGAGGTGGCATATTTCAGTAGTGTTTGGGTGTGGTTTACATTGTCACAGGTACATTTTCCTTATTTTTCAAAGTTGATTGTGAATTTCTTTCATTGAAATGCAAGAGTTGGAATATTTCACTAGAGTTTGGTTGTGGTTTACCATGTCACAGTTACATTTTCCTGATTTTTCAAAGTTCATTTTGAATTTCTTTCATTGAAATGCAAGAGTTGGAATATTTCAGTAGTGTTTGGTTGTGGTTTACCTTGTCACAGTTACATTTTCTTGATTTTTCAAAGTTCATTTTGAATTTCTTTCATTGAAATGCACGAGTTGGAATATTTCAGTAGTTTGATGTTGTGGTTTACCTTTGTCACAGTTACATTTTCTTGATTCTTCAAAGTTCTTTTTGAATTTCTTTCGTTGAAATGCAAGAGTTGGAATATTTCAGTAGTGTTTGGTTGTGGTTTACCTTGTCACAGTTACATTTTCTTGATTCTTCAAAGTTCATTTTGAATTTCTTTCGTTGAAATGCAAGAGTTGGAATATTTCAGTAGTGTTCGATGGTTGTGTAGCATGACATAGCTACATTTTCATGATTTTTCAAAGTTCATTTGAATTTCTTTCACCGAAATGCAAGTGATGGACTATTTCAGAGGTGTTTTGTTGCGGGATACAATGTCACAAGTGAATTTTATTGATTCTTCTAAGTTTAATATTAATTTCATTCGTTGAAATTCAAGAGATCGAAGATGAAAGTAGAGTTTGTTAATGGTATACCTTGTCACAGTGACATTTTCTTGATTTTTCAAAGTTCATTTTGAATTTCTTTCGTCGAAATGCAAGAGTTGGAATATTTCAGTAGTGTTTGGTTGTGGTTTACATTGTCACAGTTACAATTTCTTGATTTTTCAAAGTTCATTTTTTATTTATTTAGTTGATATGCAAGAGTTGGAATATTTCAGTAGTTTTTGGTATTGTTTTACCTTGTCAAAGTTACATTTTCTTGATTTTTAAAAGTTCAATTTTAATTTCTTTCATTGAAAAGCAAGAGCTGGAATATTTCAGTAGTGTTTGCTTGTGTGCTACCTTGTCACAGTTACATTTTCTTGATTTTTCAAAGTTAATTTGAATTTCTTTCGTTGAAATTCAAGAGTTGGAATATTTCAGTAGTGTGTGCTTGTGGGTTACCATGTCACAGTTACTTTTTCTTGATTTTTCAAACTTCATTTTGAATTTCTTTCATTGAAATTCAAGAGTTTGAATATTTCAAAAGTGTTTGGGTGTGGTTTACATTGTCACATATACATTTTCTTGATTTTTCAAAGTTAATTTTGAATTTCTTTCGTTGAAATACAAGAGTTGGAAAATTTCAGTAGTGTTTTTTTGTAGTTTACCCTGTCACAGTTACATTTTCTTGATTTTTCAAAGTTCATTTTGAATTTCTTTCGTTGAAATGAAAGAGTTGGAATATTTCAGTAGTGTTTGGTCGTGGTTTACCTTGTCACAGTTACATTTTCGTGATTTTTAAAAGTTCATTTTGAATTTCTTTCGTTGAAATGCAAGAGTTGGACTATTTCAGTAGTGTTTGGTCGTGGTTTACCTTGTCACAGTTACATTTTCTTGATTTTTAAAAGAACATTTAGAATTTCTTTCTTTGAAAAGAACGAGTTGGAATCTTTCAGTAGTGTTTGGTCGTGGTTTACCTTGTCACAGTTACATTTTCTTGTTTTTATAAAGCTCATTTTAAATTATTTCTTTGTAATGCAAGTGTTGGAATATTTCAGTAGTGTTTGGTTGTGGTTTACATTGTCACAGTTACATTTTCTTGATTTTTAAAAGTTCATTTTGAATTTATTTCTTTTATATGAAAGAGTTGGAATATTTCAGTAGTGTTTGATTGTGGTTTACCTTGTCACAGTTACATTTTCTTGATTTTTCAAAGATCATTTATAATTTCTTTCTTTGAAAAGCAAGAGTTGGAATATTTCAGTAGTGTTTGGTCGTGGTTTACCTTGTCACAGTTACATTTTCGTGATTTTTTAAAGTTCATTTGAATTTCTTTACTTGAAATTCAATAGTTTGAATATTTCAGTAGTGTTTTGTTGTGGTTTAAATTGTCACAGTTACATATTCTTGATTTTTCAAAGTTCATTTTGAATTTCTTTCTTTGAAATGCAAGAGTTGGAATATTTCAGTAGTGTTTGTTGGTGGTTTAACTTGTCACAGTTACATTTTCTTGATTTTTCAAAGTTAATTTTGAATTTATTTTATTGAAATGAAAGAGTTGGACTATTTCAGTAGTGTATTGTTGTGGTTTACCTTGTCACAGTTACATTTTCTTGATTTTTCAAAGTTCATTTTGAATTTCTTTCACTGAAATGCAAGAGTTGGAATATTTCAGTAGTGTATGGTTATTGTATACCTTGTCACAGTTACATTTTATTGATTTTTCAAAGTTCATTTTGAATTTCTTTAGTTGAAATGCAAGAGTTGGAATATTTCAGTAGTGTTTGGTTGTGGTTTACCTTGTCGCAGTTACATTTTCTTGATTTTTAAAATTTTATTTGAATTTATTAAATTTAAAAGCAAGAGTTGGAATATTTCAGTAGTGTGTGTTTGTGGTTTACCATGTCACAATTACATTTTCTTGATTTTTAAAAGTTCATTTTGAATTTCTTTCTTTGAAATGCAAGAGTTGGAATATTTCAGTATTGTTTGGTTGTGGTTTACCTTGTCACAGTTACATTTTCTTGATTTTTCAAAGTTCATTTTGAATTTCTTTCGTTGAAATGCAAGAGTTGGAATATTTCAGTAGTGTATTGTTATGATATACCTTGTCAAAGTTACATTTTCATGATTTTACAAAGTTCATTTTGAATTTCTTTAATTGAAATGCAAGAGTTGGATTATTTCAGTAGTGTTTGGTCGTGGTTTAACGTGTCAAAGTTACATATTATTGATTTTTAAAATTTCATTTTGAATTTCTTTCATTGAAATGCAAGAGTTGGAATATTTCAGTAGCGTTTGGTTGTTGGTTACCTTTTCACAGTTAAATAGTCATTATAGGTCAAATCTATTGGCTTTTGTCTGTAGTCTAAAATATCTATTTTTTATCTTTAATGCTTTGTTTTGTATTTTTTTCCGGGTAACAGTTACAACATACTTGTTTTAATATGTTCATTTTGTATTTATTTAGATTTATATAACTAGTAGCTAGATAGAATTCTGTGTTTGTTGTTTTTTAACTTGTCACTTTTAAAGTTTATTTAATTTTTAAAGTTCAGTTTTAATTTATTTGGTTGAAATGCAAGAGTTGGAATATTTCAGTAGTGTTTACTTGTGGTTCACCTTGTCACAGTTACATTTTCTTGATTTTTTCAAAGTTCATTTGAATTTCTTTCGTTGAAATGCAAGAGTTGGAATATTTCAGTAGTGTCTGGTTATGGTTTAACTTGTCACAGTTACATTTTCTTGATTTTTTCAAATTTCATTTTTAATTTCTTACGTTGAAATGCAAGAGTTGGATTATTTCAGTAGTGTATGGTTATGGTTTACCCTGTCAAAGTTACATTTTCTTGATTTTCCAAAGTTCATTTTGAATTTCTTTCGTTGAAATGCAAGAGTTGGATTATTTCAGTAGTGTTTGGTCGTGATTTACCATGTCACAGTTACATTTTCTTGATTTTTCACAGATAATTTTGAATTTATTTCATTGAAATGCAAGAGTTGAACTATTTCAATAGTGTTTGATCGTGGTTTACATTGTCACAGTTACATTTTATTGATTTTTCAAAGCTTATTTTGAATTTATTTAGTTTAAAAGCAAGAGTTGGATTATTTCAGTAGTGTTTGCTTTTGTTTTACATTTTCACAGTTACATTTTCTTTATTTTTCAAAGCTCATTTGAATTTATTTCGTTGAAAATCAGGAGATTGAATATTTCATTAGTGTTTTGTTTTGGTTTACCTTGTCACATTTACATTTTCTTGATTTTTCAAATTTCATTTTGAATTTCTTTCGTTGAAGTGCAAGAGTTGGAATATTTCAGTAGTGTTTGGTTATGGTTTACCTTGTCACAGTTACATTTTCTCGATTTTTCAAATTCATGTTGAATTTCTATCGTTGAAAAGCAAGAGTTGGAATATTTCAGTAGTGTTTGCTTATGTTTTACATTGTCACATTTACTTTTTCTTTATTTTTCAATGCTCATTTGAATTTCTTTCGTTGAAAAGCAGGATATTGAATATTTCAGTAGTGTTTGGTTATGGTTTACATTGTCACAGTTACATTTTCTTGATTTTTAAAAGTTCATTGTTAATTTATTTCGTTGAATTGAAAGAGTTGGAATATTTCAGTAGTGTTTGGTTTTGGTTTACATTGTCAAAGTTACATTTTCTAGATTGTACAAATTAATGGTTATTTTCTATAGTTTAAATTCTAGAGTTTGAATATTTCATTAGTGTTTGGTTTTCGTTTACCTTTTAACAGTTAAATTTTCTTGATTTTTAAAACTGCTTTTTGAATTTCTTTCTTTTGAAATGCAAGAGTTGGAATATTTCAGTAGTGGTTGGTTTTGGTTTACCTTGCCACAGTTACATTTTCTTGATTTTTCAAAGTTCATTTTGAATTTCTTTCGTTGAAATGCAAGAATTGGAATATTTCACTAGTATATGGTTGTGGTTTACCTTGTCACATGTACACACATGTATACACATGTACACACATGTGCTTATCATGAGTGCTCATGATAAGTTAACCTAACCTTTTCCGGTGATTATGGTTAGGTTAGACTAGATTCAGTTAGGTTAGATTAGACTAGGTTAGGTTAGCCTACGTACGATTCACTTAGGTGAGCTTAGGTTCGGTGAGAGCCATGCGAAAAGTTAGGGGTAGGATGAGGTGAGGTTAGGTTTGATGCGGCTAGGTGAGGTTCAGTGCGGTGCGGCGAGGTTCGCAGACTTCCGCCCGCGACCTTCGGCTACCCTAGCCTAACCTAACTTAACCTAACCTAGCCTAATCAAACCTAACCTAACCTAATCATACACCTAACTTTTCGCATGTCTCTCACCTAACCTAAGCTAACCTAAGTGAAGCGTACGTAGGCTAACCTAACCTAGTCTAATCTAACCTAACTGAATCTAGTCTAACCTAACCATACTCACCGGAAAGGGTTAGGTTAACTTATCATGAGCGCTCATGATAAGCACATGTGTGTACATGTGTATACATGTGTGTACATGTGACAAGGTAAACCACAACCATACACTAGTGAAATATTCCAACTCTTGCATTTCAAAGAAAGAACTTCAAAATGAACTTTTAAAAATCAATAAAATGTAACTGTGACAAGGTAAACCACAACCAAACACTACTGAAATATTCCAACTCTTGCAT
Source organism: Artemia sp. Qi Xiang Cuo (assembly GCF_049724085.1). Taxonomy (NCBI): domain Eukaryota; kingdom Metazoa; phylum Arthropoda; class Branchiopoda; order Anostraca; family Artemiidae; genus Artemia; species Artemia sp. Qi Xiang Cuo. Next base: position 39,719,913 of record NC_142810.1, read on the forward strand.
TTCAAAGAAAGAAATTCAAAATGAAGTTTGAAAAATCAAGAAAATGTAACTGTGACATGGTAAACTAGAACAAAACACTACTGAAATATTCCAACTCTTGCATTTCAACTATATAAATTCAACATTAATTTGAAAAATCTAGAAAATGTAACTGTGACAAGGTAAACCATAACCAAACACTACTGAAATATTCCAACTCTTTCAATTAAACGAAATAAATTAAAAATGAACTTTGAAAAATCAAGAAAATGTAACTGTGACAAGGTAAACCATAACCAAACACTACTGAAATATTCCATCTCATGCTTTTCAACGAAAGAAATTCAAATGAGCTTTGAAAAATCAAGAAAAAGTAAATGTGACAATGTAAACCAAAAGCAAACACTACTGAAATAATCCAACTCTTGCTTTTCAACGAAAGAAATTCAAAATGAATTTGAAAAATCGAGAAAATGTAACTGTGACAAGGTAAACCATAACCAAACACTACTGAAATATTCCAACTCTTTCACTTCAACGAAATAAATTCAAACTGAACTTTGAAAAATCAAGAAAATGTAAGTGTGACAAGGTAAACCATAACCAAACACTACTGAAATATTCCCTCTCCTGCTTTTCAACGAAATAAATTCAAATGATCTTTGAAAAATCAAGAAAATGTAACTGTGAAAATGTAAACCATAAGCAAACACTACTGAAATAATCCAACTCTTGCTTTTCAAAGAAAGAAATTAAAAATGATCTTTGAAAAATCAAGAAAATGTAACTGTGACAAGGTAAACCACAACCAAACACTACTGAAATAGTTCAACTCTTGCATTTCAAAGAAAGAAATTCAAAATGAACTTTGAAAAATCAATAAAATGTAACTGTGACATTGTAAATCACTACCAAACACTACTGAAATAATCCAACTCTTGCATTTCAACGAAAGAAATTCAAAATGAACTTTGGAAAATCAAGAAAATGTAACTTTGACAAGGTAAAACATAACCAGACACTACTGAAATAATCCAACTCTTTCATTTCAACGTAAGAAATTAAAAATGAACTTTTAAAAAATAAATAAAATGTAACTGTGACAAGGTAAACCATAACCATACACTACTGAAATATACCAACTCTTGCATTTCAACGAAAGAAATTCAAATGAACTTTGAAAAAATCAATAAAATGTAACTGTGACAAGGTAAACCACAAGTAAACAATACTTAAATATTCCAACTCTTGCATTTAAAATAAATAAATTAAAAATGAAATTTGAAAAATCAATAAAATTTAAATTTGACAAGTTAAACCACAACCACACACTAATGAAATATTCCAAATCTTGCATTTCAACGAAAGAAATTCAAAATGTACTTTGAAAAATCAAGAATATGTAACTTTGACAAGGTAAACCACAACCAAACCCTACTGAAATATTCAAACTCTTGCATTTCAACTAAAGAAATTCAAAATGAACTTTGAAAAATCAAGAAAATGTAACTGTGACAAGTTAAACCACAACCAAACGCTACTGAAATATTCCAACTCTTGCATTTCAAAGAAAGAAATTCAAAATGAACTTTGAAAAATCAATAATATGTAACTTTGACAAGTTAAACCACTACCAAACACTACTGAAATATTAAAACTCTTTCATTTCAATGAAAGAAATTCAAAATGAACTTTGGAAAATCATGAAAATGTAACTTTGACAAGGTATACCATAACCATACATTACTGAAATATTCCAACTCTTGCATTTCAATGAAAGAAATTCAAAATGAACTTTGAAAAATCAAGAAAATGTAACTGTGACAAGGTAAACAAAAACCAAACATTACTGAAATATTCCAACTCTTGCATTTCAATTAAATAAATTCAAAATTAACTTTTAAAAATCAAGAAAATGTAACTTTGACAGGGTAAACCACAACCAAACACTACTTAAATATTCAAACTCTTGCATTTCAATGTAATAAATTCAAATAAACTATGAAAAATCAAGAAAATGTAACTGCGACAAGTTAAACCACAACCAAACACTACTGAAATATTCCAACTCTTGCATTTCAACGAAAGAAATTCAAAATGTACATTGAAAAATCAAGAAAATGTAACTGTGACATGGTATACGATAACCATACACTACTGAAATATTCCAACTCTTGCATTTCAGTGAAAGAAATTCAAAATTAACTTTGAAAAATCAAGAAAATGTAACTGTGAGAAGGGAAACCACAACCAAACACTACTGAAATATTCCAACTCTTGCATTTCAATGAAAGAAATTCTAAATGAACTTTGAAAAATCAAGAAAATGTAACTGTGACAATGTAAACCACCATCAAACGCTACTGAAATATTCCAACTCGTGCATTTCAAAGAAATAAAATCAAAATTAACTTTTAAACATAAATAAAATTTAACTGTGACAAGGTAAACCACAACCAAAAACTACTGAAATATTCAAACACTTGCATTTCGACTAAATAAATTAAAATGAACTTTAAAAAATCACGAAAATGTAACTGTGACACTTTAAACCACGACCAAACACTAATGAAATATTCCAGCTCTTGCTTTTAAATGAAATAAATTCTAAATGAGATTTGAAAAATCAAGAGAATGTAACTGTGACAAGGTAAACCACCATCAAACACTACTGAAATATTCCAAATCTTGCATTTCAAAGAAAGAAATTCAAAATGAACTTTTAAGAATAACGAAAATTTAACTTTGACAAGGAAAACCACAACCAAAAACTACTTAAATATTCCAACACTTGCATTTCAACTAAAGAAATTCAAATTAGCTTTACAAAATCAAGAAAATGTAACTGTGACAAGGTAAACCACGACCAAACACGACTGAAATAATCCAACTCTTGCATTTCAATGAAAGAAATTATAAATGTGCTTTTAAAAATCAAGAAAATGTAACTGTTACACGGTAAACCAAGAACACACACAACTTAAATATTAAAACTCTTGAATATCAAATAAAGAAAATATTAATTATATTTTAAAAAAATAGAAACATAAAAAGTTACAATGTAAACCACTACAACACACTAATGAAATAGTCAAACTCTTAAATTTAAAAGAAATAAATTCAAAATGAACTTTGAAAAATCAAGAAAATGTAACTATGACAGGGTAAACTACCATAAAATACTACTGAAATATTCCAACTCTTTTATTTCAACGAAAGAAATTCAAAATGAACTTTTAAAAATCAATAAACTTTAACTTTGATAATGTAAACCACAACCAAACACTTGTGAAATATTCCAACTCTTGCATTTCAAAGAAAGAAATTCAAAATGAACTTTGAAAAATCAAGAAAATGTAACTGTGACAGGGTAACCCACAAGCAAACACTACTTAAATATTCCAACTCTTGAATTTCACCGAAAGAAATTCAAATTAACTTTGAAAAATAAATAAAATGTAACTGTGACAAGGTAGCCCACAATCAAACACTACTGAAATATTCAAACTATTTCATTTCAAAGAAATAAATTCTAAATGAACTTTGAAAAATCAAGAAAATGTAACAGTGACAAGGTAAACCACAACCAAACACTACTGAAATATTCCAACTCTTGCATTTCAACGATAAAAATTCAAAATGAACTTTGAAAAATCAAGAAAATGTAACTTTGACAAGGTAAACCACTATCAAACACTACTGTAATATTCCAACTCTTGCATTTCTACTAAAGAAATTCAAAATGAACTTTGAACAATCAAGAAAATGTAACTGTGACAAGTTAAACCACAACCAAACGCTACTGAAATATTCCATCTCTTGCATTTCAACGAAAGAAATTCAAAATGAACTTTGAAAAATCAAGAAAATGTAACTGTGATAAGGTAAACCACAACCAAACACTACTTAAATATTCCAACTCTTTCATTTCATCGAATTAAAATCAAAATGAACTTTTAAAAATCATGAAAATGTAGCTATGACAAGCTACATCACAACCAAACACTAGTGAACTATTCCAACTCTTGAATTTCAAAGAAAGAAATTCAAAAAGAACTTTGAAGAATCAAGAAAATGAAACTGTGACAATGTAAACCACAACCAAACACTACTGAAATATTACAACTCTTGCATTTAAACGAATGAAATTCAAAAATAACTTTGAATAATCAAGAAAATGTAACTGTGACAAAGGAAAACCACAACATCACACTACTGAAATATTCCAACTCTTGCATTTCAATGAAAGAAATTCAAAATGAACTTTGAAAAATCAAGAAAATTTAACTGTGACAAGGTAAACCACAACCAAACACTACTGAAATATTCCAACTCGTGCATTTCAATGAAAGAAATTCAAAATCAACTTTGAAAAATCAAGAAAATGTAACTGTGACATGGTAAACCACAACCAAACACTAGTGAAATATTCCAACTCTTGCATTTCAAAGAAAGAAATACAAAATAAACTTTGAAAAATCATGAAAATGTAGCTGTGAAAAGGTAAACCACAACCAATCACTACTTAAATATTCCAACTCTTGAATTTCAACGAGAGAAATTCAAAATAAACTTTGAAAAATTAAGGGAATGTAACTGTGACATGGTAAACCACAACCAAACAATACTGAAATATTCCAACTCCTGCATTTCAACGAAAGAAAAACTAAATGAACATTGAAAAATTAAGAGAATGTAACTGTGACAAGGTAAACCACGACCAAACACTACTGAAATATTACAACTCTTGCATTTCAATGAAAGAAATTCAAAATGAACTTTGAAAAATTAAGGTAATGTAACTGTGACAAGGTAAACCGCAACCAAACACTAGTGAAATATTCCAACTCTTGCATTTCAACGAAAGAAATTCAAAATGAACTTTGAAAAATTAAGGGAATGTAACTGTGACAGGGTAAACCACAACCAAACACTAGTGAAATATTCCAACTCTTGCATTTCAATGAAAAAAATTCAAAATGAACTTTGAAAAATAAAGTGAATGTAACTGTGACAAGGTAAACCGCAACCAAACACTACTGAAATATTCCAACTCTTGCATTTCAACGAAAGAAATTCAAAATGAACTTTGAAAAATAAAGAAAATGTCCCTGTGTCAAGGTAAACCACTACCAAACTCTCCTTAAATATTCCAACTCTTGCATTTCAATGAAAGAAATTCAAAATGAACTTTGAAAAATAAAGATAATGTAACTGTGACAAGGTAAACCACGACCAAACACTACTGAAATATTCCAACTCTTGCATTTCAATGAAAGAAATTCAAAATGTACTATGAAAAATTAAGGGAATGTAACTGTGACAGGGTAAACCGCAACCAAACACAACTGAAATATTCCAACTCTTGCATTTCAAAGAAAGAAATTCAAAATGAACTATGAAAAATTAAGGGACTGTAACTGTGACAGGGTAAACTACAACATCACACTCGTGAAATATTCCAACTCTTGCATTTCATCGACAGAAATTCAAAATGGACTATCAAAAATTAAGGTAATGTATCTGTGACAGGTTAAACTACAACATCACACTAGTGAAATATTCCAACTCTTGCATTTCAACGAAAGAAATTCAAAATGAACTTTGAAAAATTAAGAAAATGTAACTTTGACATGGTATACCACGACCAAACATTACTGAAATATTCCAACTCTTGCATTTCAACGAAAGAAATTCAAAATGAACTTTGAAGAAATCAGACCTTTGGAGGGGGAGGGGCGGGGGCAGGGGATCGTTCTGTGTCTCAATGCACAAAAAAAGTTTAAAAAATGGGGAGGGAATGGGGGGGGGAGGGGAGGAGGAGGGAGGAGGTGGGAGGAGGAGGAGGAGGGAGGAGGAGGGAGGAGGAGGGATGAGGAGGAGGGAGGAGGAGGGAGGAGGAGGAGGAGGAGGAGGAGGAGGAGGTGGGAGGAGGAGGAGGAGGAGGGGGCCGGGGGAGGGCGGCCCTTTGGGAGTTTGGGGGGGCTTTGAGGACCGGGGGCTTCCTTCGGGGTTGGGGTAGGAGGATTGGGACCCTTTGGGGTTGGGTTAGAGGACCTCACAACACTGTTCAAATGAAACTTGTGTATTATAACGACCACACTCAAAACCTCCTCCAAAATCTCTTCAAAATCTTCTTTTAAAATGTCTCTATCTGTTTCGCCGAAATAGTTCCATAACCTGTCTAAAACGGTTTCACCCAAATAATCCCTAAACGTAAATTCAGCGTGTTCCTTTGTTATTGGCATCTCTGTGCTAACGCATTTCAAATTAATATGAAACCTTCTCGCGCGCTAAAACAATTCATCGCTAAGATGTTTCGTGCCTAATTGTTTCCATGGCCATTGGTTATTAATATCCTTTGGAGTTCGACCAGTAGAACTGTTCCCGAGGCAAAGACATTAATGATTTTGGATCTATTCCTGGAAAAATGTTTCTAGGTGAAAATTTTTAAAGTCTGACAGATGATGTCATTGATTGATTGATCTGTCAAGAAAGGAAAATTAATTTGTTGTTTCTAAGGGGAATTATTGATTCACGATAGGTGAATTGAGGTCGACAGCACAGGTGTTCTGACTCGTGACAGCACCACGTGGTTTATGGTTTTCCAAGTGAGAAAGTTCCTGTTTTTCAAATTCTCACTGAGAAAACCATAAAACAGACATGAATTGCTGTTGTCATCCTTAAATGTGACAAAGTCCCCTGTTTTTCAAATTCTCACTGACAAAAACCATGAAAACAGACATAAATGTGAGAAAATTCATGTTTTTCAAATTCTCACTGACAAAAACCATAAAACATCCATAATTTGATGTTGACATCCGAGAAAAACATCAAATAAATCGAACAACACACATATCCATCCATGAAAACAACCATAAATGTGACAAAATTCATGGTTTTTCAAGTGAGAAAATTCCTGTTTTTTCATTCTCACTGAGAAAACCATAAACCACGTGGTCCTGTTTGTGCTGGTACCCCCTCCTCTACTCTCACCATCGTAGATAGATGTTTAATGGCTGAATTTCAAGCTATTGTTTATATTTACTAGGTTTTTTTTACAAAAATTCTACCATCTCTTAGATTTCACAGATTCCAATGTTAACTAGTTTCTGGAGAAAATTTATAATGAACTCTTTGTCATGGTTGAAGCATTAGCTGCAACCTAGTAAAGAGCGAACCACAGTCCATAGTAACTAAAATTTAAAAAACCTTAAAAAGGTCTTTTTTCTTCTTATTTCTAGGCCTATTGGGTTACTAGAACATCATGGAGAGATGCTTAAGACCTCATTGAAAAGCTATTTCTCATATACACGTGGTTTATATAAATTCCACCGTATGTATGTGCCATATGGCACGAAAAAAGGCATTTTCATGTCGTTTGTCATGGGGTGGGGCTAGCGGGCCAACAAAACATCTTAGATAAATTTTTTATGGTTCATATAAAAAAATGTTGCTCATATCTATGTTCTTCCTATAAATTCTGCCGTCTGCAAGTTCCAAATGGCACTGAAAACGGCAATTTCGGGGCCATATCTCAAGTGGAAAAGCTGAGGCTAGTGGGCTACCAGGACTTTTTAGAGTGATATTTAATGGCTAATTTGAAAACTTTTGCTCATATCTACGTGATTTTTTATCAATTCTACCATTCATATGTGAGATATAGCACTGAAAGCAGCACTTTTGGTGCCACTTTTTAAGTGGAAAATCTTGGAAGTACAAATTAGTATCATTGTAATAATTATTGTCCAAAACACTTAACTGGATGTTTGCAAGAATACCTCTCGCATGTTCCTCCTCATGCCTCCTTTATAAACTACGCAATTAAAGTCCTATAAACACCGATATATTAAACTACATTATTTTAGGCGCGGTTCTGTTATTACAGCGCAGGATTTCAAACTAGATTATCATACGTTTGATTCCAGCTTGGATTTTTTTTAAACATGGCTTGTCCCTTCTTATGATACCAATATTTATTGGTATAATATAGGTTACTTTTCAGATAACCAATATTTCTTCAAATATTATGCACTCATTTTTAAAGCATATCCCTGTAATGCTTATTTTAAAACTATTACTTATATCTACGTGCTTTTTATCGATTTTACCATCCATAAGTGCTAAAAACGGTACTTTTAGGGCCACTTCTTAAGTGGAAGAGTTTGGAATCATAAAACAGTACCATCGCAATAATTATGGTCTAAAGCCCTTAACTGGAGGTTTATAAAAATACCGCACATATACTCCCCCTCCAGACTCTCATAGTAAGTTTCATATATTGCCTGCTCATCTTCAAAGTAAAAGATTATTGCGAAAACAAATTAATTGAAACTAAAAACTTTTCAACTAGAAACCTACCGAGAATTCAGCTTGAATGATCAACAGTCCGGAATTGAACCTTCAAACTTCACTCTGCGATGAAGCCTGATTGCTATTTCTAACGGCGGTAATTGAGGGTAAGTGACGTCCTTTCCTCTTAGTTTTTTTTATCCTGCCTAGGTTTTGAAAAACACCTTTTTTTGGTCACTTCATTGGAAAAGGCACTTTTTTCATTTAAAAAAAAACGAAAAAGCGATTAGGTATAAATATAAGCTTTTAAATAAGCCTTTAAGCAAATCTCTTTTGTTACACTGGCCTTCCAGTTTCAGCTAGTCAGTAAGCGATTTATAAAGCCCTGTCTTCATTGTGGCCTTTTTAGGCGAAGTCGGTCAAGTAAAAACAGCTTTTTGTTCATCAAGAAATAAACGTTCCTGAAAAACATGTATTGTTTTTTGAAGTATGGATAATGAACATGTTATAGACTAAAAGTTTTTCGTAGCTGCCAATGTTGTCTGCAGTATTTTCTAAAGGTGTCTTATTGCTCCTAGATCGGTGGTAATTAGAAATTATATCGAAAATAAGTTTTCAACTAAACCTAAGGAATGACATTAAAACTTAAAACGAACATAAATCAATCAGTATAAATAAAAACGATCGTGGGAGCGTTGTTTCTACATTAAATTTTAATAAAAAACGAACAAAGATTAATTAAAAAAGAAAAAGTTTTTCTGAGGAAAGTAAAGAGCGAAGTTAAAACTTAAAACGGGAAAAAATTATTACTTCACAGCCTATATAATATATATCACTAAAACTAATACAAATAAACCAATTAATTATGTTTCCCTAAGTTTCTAGGATTATAGAAAACTAGTGCTTTGCTAGTAGAGATGACCCTAAAGGTCCGAACATTACCACGTGGTTTATGGTTTTCTCACTGAGAATGAAAAAACAGGTTTTTTCTCACTTAAAAAAACAGGAATTTTCTCACTGTTATGGATGTTTCTTGGACGGTTATGAGTGTCGGTCAATTTATTTGATGTTTTTCATGGATGTCAACAGCAATTCATGTCTGTTTTATGGTTTTTGTCAGTGAGAATAAAAAAACAGTATTTTTCTCGCTTTGATGGATTATTGAGTCTAACGGAGACAGTGTCAATGACACTTCCTTCAAGATCTTGTTGTTGTTTTGGTCATGTGCACGCAAGACCTAACGGAATAGGAAACAGTTAGATCCCGTGTTTCCTTCTCAGCCAATCAGAGGGCTTGCTTACATATTAGCGGCGGAGTGAATATGAGGAAAGGATTTTTGCTATAGTTTTATTAGTCTGTGAATAGAATTCAAAGGAGTGAGAAGAAGAACAGTTTTGACTTTACTTATATGGATATATATTTGTGTTGATAGCGAGTGAAATGTTTACCCTATTAGAAGTTGATAGTGGAGTTGATAGTAATAATACAAGAGCACCAAATATTGCGGTGGAAATCACGACAGGATCACGGTTTTGTCTGGAATGAAATGCAGTATTTTCAAGGTATGTGATATCCTTGAGCAAATTTAAAATGGAAGATCAATTATGTTTGGCTGCAAAAGTTGATATAGCACATGTAAATAAACATTACTGTGCTTTAAGTGCATTGGTGAAACATATCGAAGACAATAAACTGTATCGCTAATTGTACATGCTTAGTATTATTGCTGTTGTTGTAATTATTCAATAAAATTGTTTCGAAATCAAAAATGTTCCCTTTCTTTTCTGGTTAGGGCTAACGAATCAGGGTCAGTCTAGATTCAGCAGTCAGAGTGAAAGGATTGAAAAATTAATAAATTTGAGAAAGAGAGAATTAGATCAAATCTAGTGTTTATGGAAAAACATTTGATTTTGGATGGTGATTTTCTCGATTTATCTCTTAAACGCAGGATATTCTCTCGTCAGGGAACACTTGACAATATAATGAGGAGTGATTCTCCCCCATTGGACTATTGTATGAAACTTTTAAAATGTGATTCAAGTGCTTATAGTCAATTTACTGATATATTAATTGAAACAAAGCAGAATCATATCGTGGATATACTTTTGAAAACATTGCCAATGGATTCAATGTAGATGGCTCCACCCCACCATTTGAAAGAGGTAACGTCACAGAGCTACTCATCTCCCCATTCCTCCACATTGAATTTATCCATCAGCAGGAACGATCAGTTTCGTTTTAGCTGTGAGTGAGTCAAGTGACATTGGAAACCAGAAAATGTTCTATACATGTCCATTGTGCATGTACACTCTTGGCAGTTGGAATCAATGTGAGAATTGTACAATTATTGATGACTGTAGTGAAAAGTGCAAATTATATAATCCTTGTAAATTACATAGAGGCTATGTAGTACAAATTAAAGGATGTAATTCATGTCTTGAGGAGGTGTGTGACTCTCACCCTAGAGGCCACCTGTGCTCCAATTGTCACTATGATAAATGTGATCAGTGGGAGAATACTTACCCTGCTATGATTGGAAAGAATCCCAAACGTGATTTTAGTTTATTTCTACGAGTTTGGTATCGTCGTGGATTTAAATTATTCTGGGAAGAGGAATCTGGTCTACGATTCAACTGTTGGAGTAACAAGACAATTTGGTTTCTACGTCATCGTTTTGATGACACTGCCTACTATGACTATAAACCAAGCGATTTTTATTTTACAGTTACCGAATGTGATTCACCATTTGAAAACACTGTATGTGATATTGCTTCAAATAGACAGATGAAACCTTGTGAATTTCATAATATAAATGCAAATAGTATTATTGACTATACAAAAAGATATGACAGGAGTGAAGTTACATTATACTGCAGAAAATGTGACCCTGACTTTGCAGTCAATCAAGATCAATATGCAGTGAATCCAAATGATTTACCAGCATTAGTGGTTCATGACAGTTGCCTATACACCGAAGAATAAGAAATCTAAGGTGAAGATTTAAAGACATTGTTGTATATATATATATATGCATTTTATTAATAAACAAATTCACTAACATTTTTTAAGCACTTTACTCTTAGGGCACTGAAATCAATACTTTATAGAGGATATTTTCCACTAAAAAGTCATTCAGACGTGGATTGTCACCATAAATGTGGAGAAACTGCTTGTAAGTATAGCCGCGGCATCGGAACACAAAATATAGTACTGCATGGAAGCCACAGCTTTTACTCGTTAGATCCTGCACCCTCTTCCGATTTTGAATAATAGTTTTCTCACTGCTCTCAATATAGATTCTAATGTGAGGTGTGTAAAATGTATAGCGTAGACCAAGAGGATCAAAAAATTCAATCGTCTTCATTGTTTGAAAGATGCACAGCCAATGACCCGTCAGCATAGTCGACGGACTGGTATTAACAATAATTAAGGTATTGTTGACACTTTGAATTTTTCCAAGATAGTCTGAGGGTAGACAATAGGATTTGTACTGGGACATGTAGGGGTCCATATTAAATACATTGATTATTTGACTGGTGTTCATGGTGTCAAGTCTAGTAGAACCCTGCCATCGGGAGTGATTTCCCAATAGGTTTCATATTGATTTAGTGAGATTATTGCAATACTCTCAGCCAATGGGTCGGCAAATGTACACTCTAAACGCAAACTCCCCGTACGTACTATACTCATATTCTGTGTGCCAGACAAATCCAGTACAATGATACAATGTGTTCTAGCAAACATATCTTCGGTTATACCATTTTCAAATAGTTGCGAATCATGATCTAGGGTTTGCATGGTCAACTCATACAATGTTCTATAGGATTTATCAAAAGATAGATTGTAGAGTGGGATGCCCTTTACGTTGCACACAAGAGATGAAAGTCCAAACATCTCGAATTTATGTGTGCATTCAGTCCACGATCCTATTGCACTGGCGTTTTGTACAAATGCCAAAGTAAGTTTCGACGGAATTTCGCCATTGATAAAGGATGAATCGGTGAAGGTGCGTGAGCCCATGGCAATATGACGTTGATTGGTGATTGTATGAGGAACAAGTAGTTTAATATTATTTCCATTGGCTCTCAGTTTTTCCACTGCCAAAGCAACTGAACTCATGACCTGTTGTGTGCGTACATGAAGTATTGCCGAGGTGAGGGAGAGACTTACATCAGGATTGGCAGCAAGTTCTTTTCTCAATATGAAATTGGAGGTTGCAAGCGTCAGTTTTATATCCACTTTAACATTGGGCGGTAGCCATTGGGGTATATTAAATATTTCATGATATATTTAACCAACTAGATGTAATTCACTAGTTGTAGCATTTTTAAGTGCATCTGTACTATCAGTATTAGTAATATATTCATATCCATTGGAGGTGCCTCTCAATTCCTTGTATGACTTGGGTGTCATCAGCATGAATTGCATATAGCTTGTATAATTTGAGAGATTGTTGCTTGTGCACACCAGCGTGCCATTGATGTAGACACTAATTTGACGAAATAAATTATGTAATATACAATTTTCATAGGATATCCCATCACCTCGAATTGGCATTGTATTATTGGATTTCCAGACTTTCATTTGTAAATCTATAAATGTCGAAGTCATGTCCATAAAGTAGTATTCATTGGACTAAATTTGAAAGTGGATATTATCGGAGAGGGGTTGGAGAGGATAAAATTGTTCATAGTATCCATGCTTGACCCTCACATCAACATTTTCAGAATTGAATAGATTCAATGAGGCGGTGATTGAAGGTTGAGAGTCCTTATGTGGCAGGTAGGACATCTTAGGAGAAGAAATCTAGTTTCGATCTAACAATTTTCTTCCTGGGGCTTCTTCTTCTGTTTACAGCACGTGTCGACTTTTTCCTTCTTTTCTTTGACAAGAAGGATGATGTCTTTGGTTTTCGACCTGAGTGGAGACTGATGAGTGATGCATTGTCTCTCGACCTTTTTAAGCCTTTACCATTTTGTTTTAATTTCTCGCCAAGGGTTCGCGCACTGGACCTAAGATTTTCCGTAGCACTTTTTTTAAAATCCTTGCCAGAACCCCAATAGTATAGTGTAGATGATGCAAAATCTGTCGCAGCCTTTACAATATATTTTCTAGCCAGTGGTAGTTAAAAGCTAAACAGCTTAGCAAACCAACTGCCAAGGCCATAGCCAGACATTGACGAACGACCCTTGTAATAGTCCATTCCATGGCCCTGTTGTCTTGGGCCAAGAGTATTAACATAGCAGTCAATATCAGGACAAGTGAATACCACTTTTTTATTAGACATCTTGCTGTTGAACGATGGGACGGAAATGGCATGTAATCACAGCCAAACCTTTTGAAATTGCTATGGGATCACCCAATTCAGTTCTTAGTGTTAACTTTAAGAGTTCCAAATAGGAAGTGCTTACGGGAATATACTGAAGATGCTTTATATTGTAGTGGTGAATATGTTCTTGATTGGTTTTTCGTTCAAGAAGTCGTAGGAGGGGGACATTTGAATTACCAACCCGAGGAATTTCAACAAATGAGGCGTAGAGAAATATACAAGTGTCCGTGGAGAAGGCAGGCGGGTAGTGAGCAAAAATGAAATTAGTGTTTCCGGAACTATTACCATTGATTTTATTGAGCTTAAAGCCAAGAACATCCTTTAGGTTATCATTGAGAATAACCTTTTCGTTGGCAATAGGTGAACTAATGTAGATCTTGCCCTCCTCCTTTGAATAGTTGAAATGAAAAGCTCCTTTTTTACGAGCGGAAATTCTTTTATTAATAGAACGACATAAATCATTCATACAGGTGAGTTCCTCGTAGGGTAATTCAAAATATGGATAATCCATCCAATTGATCTTTTGAATTTGTTCTTGATCACTTTAGGATGATGGTGGCGGTCAATCATAGGGTCTAATTTTTATTTCATATTTACGATCTTTTCTCAGGATGTCGTAGGTATTTTTGAGAATACAGTCGACAAGAGCCACTTCATACTTTCCATTGTTGTCGAATTTGATGGTGGGAGAGAGTTTCGTCCAAAAATCACTTGTTCTATTCAAGTCATTGTAGAGAGGATCAGAAACATTGGACATAAAAGTCACATAGAAATCATTGGGCATTGTTAATGTCTTCAGCAATGACCCAAGAATTAAAATCTGAGTTGTATCCTAGCCAATGAACAAGCAACTGTCTTTTGCCCCTACGAGTACGACTCTTTAATATCTTTTCAATTTGATAAATTTCACTAGTGTTTCTAACTTTTTGCAGTTCATATTCATAAAAACCGCCGAGAATCTCATCATCTTTGGTGTCTCGCAGTCGATGGGTTCGGTGTCCAGGATTTTGGACACTTTAAAAAGTTCAGTGCTCCATAAATAATTCCCCTTTTCAAAAATATTGGTGGTTCTACTAATTCGAACAGTATCACCAACATTGAATTTCTTCTTCACATTTTTTTTTCTTTTTCACCATTGGAATATTGCTTTAGAAAAGCATCAAATGTATTTTCATTGTAGTGAACATCCCGAGGGCTTGAGTTGGACAGAGATCGATGAGGTCGATGGTTGTATATCCGCATGATTTTATCTAAATCATGAATAAAAGCAGGTGTATTTTTCAGTGTAGCCTTTATCGGGCTGTGACTATGATAAAGTGTTGTATTATATTTCAATAGAACCTTTTGCACATGGGGATTAACAAATTCACTGCCACGATCCGATTGAATTTTTCTATACGAATCCTGTTCAAGAATACTTTCAATGGCCTGAGCAACTCCAACACCTCTCTTTGACCGCAGTGGAATGGCATAGGCATAGCAACTAAAGACACTGATTGACACCAGAATATATTTGTAGGCTGCATTGTGACGCCGTTGAATTGTCTCTAAAGTTAAAAGATCCGTTTGCATTATATGCAGAGGGAAAAAGGCTTTAGTTTGCCGATATTGTTTGCTGCGAAGCCTGTGATTCCGGTGCAGTGTGTAACTCGGTTAATTCTCTAGATACTCTTTTGCTTTTTTCAATGTGCTACCGCAGACAACTTTAGAAATCGTTTTGGGAGAACTTTAACTTCCCGCTTCAGCAATATTTTCATAGACACCTTTCAGAACTTCATCCATTTTGAACGCAAGCACGTAGTGTAATGTCCACTCCCCTTTTGCACACTGGAGGGTGAAACAGTTCGTCTTCGCTTTTGACTAGCAGCCACAGGTGTTGTAAAATCATTGCTGCTGCTGCTAGTATTTTCAAATATTGAATCTTCTTCTTCTTTTTTAAATGGTGGTGCTGGTGTTGGAGGAGGACTATATTCTCTTAGTTTCTTTAGAATTTGCTTATTGCCAATAAGACTTTGGGGAAGTTTGATACACTTAGAAAGGTGTATAGATTATTGTCAAAGGATTAAAGTCCTTTACGATTCGTCACCATATCACAAATTAAATCAACTAGACTATAACTTTTTCCCTGAATTATAATTCATTTCCCTGTGCTCTCGACTTGAACTTGATTTTCATCAGTTTCCAACATGAGATATGATAATACTCTTTTACTTTGTTCACGATAGGTGAGTGGCAATAGGTTTCCAATTTTCATTACAATTGAATTCAATTCCTTCTCCTTTAATTGCACTGCTGCAGAATCTTGAGGAGATGTTTCCTGTTTAGAGGGATCGGTGGCGGCGGCGGTGGGTCTCTCACGATAAGGTTTATGCTTGTCCACACGTCGCAATGCATCTTGAAGTAAAAGCAGTTTTTTGTTATCGGCAATATTCTCATCATTAATGAATTTGCTTAGATTGTCTTCAAAATTTTCGACGGGCGAGAGGACAAGTTCAAATAGTGTCAATTTATAGGGTTTCGCCATTCTCTAGAGAAAACTGTTTACAAGTCCTGCAATTATTGGCAGTAAAGGTGTGAAAAAGCTACCGCCTGCTTGAAGGAGACGTTTTCTTTTAAAAATGTTCCCTTGTTTTTGCAAGCCAAGGCGCATATAGTGGAACAATGTTGCTTTGTCTGTTGTCTAACACCTTCTGGCAGTTGAACATTGCCCTCAGTTAAATTTAAAAAAAGTTCAGATATTAGATTAATGAAATCACTGTCAACACCATGTTTGAGTATGCCTCCCTAAGCAAGGGTTTTGAAGTGCTTAAAACGGCAAATAAATGCCGTTGTTCGTGTAGTTTCTTCAGTGTCATAACGCCAACTAATAGCTTTTTCTACTGTTCACCGGAAGATATACTGTAATTTCATTGTCGAAAATGTCGGTGACTACACGTAGATCCTCGGGTGTGCTCTGATTAAGATCCAGCAAAATTTAACCGTAGGGCTTGTTAGTCGTCTGAGTTTACGCTGACAACAGAAATTTAGGGGCACCGGGGTATATCTGTTTATTGAGAGTTATTAGCGAGCTAGAATCACGAACAACTCGATAGATAATATAGATAGTGCAATTCAAAGCAAGGGTTCGCCTGCATTTGCTCTGATGAAACAGATTGTGTAGAACTAGGGTTATGGAAATGTGTTCATGATGGGAGGGAACAGTGAACAGCTGTAGCATTTCCTGTGAGAACTGTTCAATGGATTCAGCCAAATCATCAATAATCAGCCACGAGTTCGATTCAATACTATCGGAAACATCAAGCCCTCCTATGAATTGTATTGGTATGGTTGTGGCAATTGCTTTTATTTTATCGTAGGACTCCGGCCAAATGCTATAGCAATAGTAAATTTTTTTCGGCTTTTCCAAAAACATTTTATCAAAATTTTGAATTATTTTAGTTAAAAGTGTTGTTGTCCCCGACATTGAGGGACCACACAGAAACGATCTGAAGGGTGTTTTAAATTGATACAAGATGCTGCTGCTGTTGAAAACAGTTGGACTATAACTAACTGTAAATCAAACGTGTTCAATGAATAAGTAGTAGTAGCAATAATTTTCCCATAGATCTATCTAGTACGTTAATAGGAGTAACAACAAAAAAACAATATTTAATGGCAATATTCAATTTGGCAACATGAAAACAATTATTTTTTCAACATGAACTGCAATTGACAATTATAAAAATAACATTTTATGTACAATAAAAATATAAAAATACTTTTTGTCCATCAACATGAGCACCACTTATGGTCTTTAAAAAAACACTTTTTGTCCATCAACACTTTTCTGTACAACACTTATTGTCTTTAAACACTTTTCTATACAACAAGAGCACTTGAAAACAACACTTAAAAAACACACTTGAAAATTGAACTAGCACAGTTGAACATTGTGAATTTAAAAATGGGGAGCCCCCCCCCCTAGGGTCGCAGGGCCGGCGGCCGGCCGGCCGCGGGCGGGATCCCCCAACCCCAGGGCCGGTCGCGGGGTGGGTCCCCCCACCCCCCGGGAGCCGCGGGGCAAAAAAAAACACTACACAATAGTTGTCGTCACTGCGGCAGGTTAGGTTAGGTTGGTGGTGATGGTTAAGATGGTTAAGGTGGTTAGTTAATTTATGAACGGGTTGGTGGTGGTTAGTTAATTTATGAATGGGTTGGTGGTGGTTAGTTGGTTAGTCAGATTAGGTTAGTTTATCCAGACCAAGTTGATTGCGATAGTCTATGCATTCAACTCGGTCTGAAATACGGTAGTGGCCATGAGGCAGGACACTCACACCATTCTCGAGCACATAGACTTTGTCAGATATACATGACATTGCATTTTTTCCACTCTCACAGTATAATTTCTATACTGTAGAGAGCGAATTGAAAGCACTTGTGCTCTCGGCACTAGGCTACTTTCTACACAGTCTCTATACACGCTCATGTTGAAATTTCTCTTTACAAAATGTGTAGGCACCCCTTTATACGCCTTCTTTTCATCCCCACTATGAGTTTTAACGCAATAAACCTTAGGACCCGGGAACACCCCCCTGGATATCAAATCACTCCCCGTCTCTGATTTTCATTAATAGTTGGTTGGGGGCTTGACGTTTCACCAACTCGGGATAGAGGGATGGATTCCAGTTGGTGAAATCCATCCGCGAGCTGATGTGTTCCCTCTTTTCTTGATCACCCAATAAATCCTCGGTCCCATTTACCTTTAACAGCAGAGAATCTGTATCCCCAAAGTAAACTTGAACCTCCCCCTCCCGTGGCCATTGCACCTTGCACACATTGTAAAAAAACGACAACATGAGCTTTTTGGAAATTTCCAGTACTGAACTTCCATTGCTATATTCTTGTTCAGTACCACATTTCTCTTTCACCTGTGTAGAAGAACCATGCCAGTCTCTATGCTCGTGAACGATGTAAAATTGGGATCGGCAATAATTCGTGCACACTCTAGAGGGTCAGTCACGACATCGCAGCGAGATCTGTTACGTACGCTTTCACACATTTTGCCAAACGCTGAATTTAGAATCAGTTTGTACATTTCCTTCTCTACCTTGGAGTTTGCCCTAGAGCGTTTATCGACAAAAGTATCAATAAACGTTTTCAAATATGGTCGCTGATTGAACTGCAGGACCCTATGTATTTTGGTGATCTTGAAACCATTGCTCACCATCCAGTGCAAAAGCACATGGTGAACAACGATATTCTCCTTAGGGTCCAAATCAGCAATCAATTTTTGCTTAGAGGGAGTCCAGTGCATCCCCATATCCTCAACCAATGATCGATTGTAGGGGCTCAATGAGTCCCTGCTCACGGGTCGATTGATACAGGGAAAAACAAAATCTTTGACGGAGTCGTGAAGCGTTAGAGTAATGTGCCCGTCAATTTCAAAGAACCATTTTTGGGACCCTTTTTCTTCAACAGTAGTAATTTAAGAGGACTCAAAAAATTTGTTAAGCCATTGATAGTTGCTATACGGCGAATAGTAGTGAGACAATGCCGCGTTGTACAATTAGTTCATGTTCAAGATCACTGCATTTGACTTTGCACCGGTGTTATAGCAGATCGGATCAGTTGACAAGACGCGGTCCCCATGAAAAACATACCCTCCCCTCATTGAACGCTCTACAAAAAGGTGCTGATCTACATCTGTGATTAGGCCTATTTCCTCCCTACTAATTTTTAAAATCAAATCCATCACCAAATTGGGTGTGGAAAAATAATAGCCTATATCTAACCCGAACTCTGAATAGATTTGGTCTGTGTTCTTACAGACTATATCCAACAGAGTTAAAACGTCACTGGCCAAGTACAGTCTACAATAATGCCACCCATTTTTACAATCCCCCTTAGACCACTCCTTCTTGGCAAACTCATACTCCTCGGCTGTGCATTCATTGCTGGCCAGTGAATTGTAAAAAGCTTCAATTGGAGGTAGTTTCACCTCGCTTAAGCGAGCGCCAGAACAGTAATAATCATATGCGTATACACCTTTACAGGTCAACAGGTCAAACATTTCACTGTCTGGAAAGTGCTGTTTAAGCAAGGGAAAGCTATCAAAATTGTCGCTTTTCTGCACTTGAATCAATTGACTCAATGCCTTGGGAAAAAAAATAAAAGAATCTAAAAACCTGATTTTATTCCAACACGTCTGCCCATTATCCACTGCCTGCCATTTCAGGTCGAGAAGCAACAACTTCTCAGCCAATTTGGGAATAATTTTATCGGTAAATGAACTATTTACCCATGGACTATCTACTCCCAGTCCCTCCCTGTGCATACGTGCC
Source organism: Artemia sp. Qi Xiang Cuo (assembly GCF_049724085.1). NCBI lineage: Eukaryota > Metazoa > Arthropoda > Branchiopoda > Anostraca > Artemiidae > Artemia > Artemia sp. Qi Xiang Cuo. Next base: position 39,739,833 of record NC_142810.1, read on the forward strand.
AGTGCCGGTAAAATAAATTTTAAATCATAATTTGAGTTGTGGATAAAAACAGGAATAAAAAACTGCTGGCTAACATTTAAGTTACACGATTGATGCGCAACCCCTCTAAAATAACTACCCCCAGAAGATATTTCCTGCCACAAGTGATTATGATCTCTGACTTTCCCCCTCCCACCACCAGCTCTTTTTCCTTTAGTCCCCTTATCCTCCTCTACAATCTCCCCCTTACAAACCCAACATATTTTTTGATTTTTAATCGCGAGACGATCCTCTGCAGACAGCACCATAGGATAATGGGTATTTCTCAAACGAGAAATAGCACCATTAGCTGTGCCAATTAGTTTAGTCAGTGCCTTGACCATACACTCCCACTCATCCAAAGTTTCTACTATTTCTAACAACCACATAGTGTTAGAACTGTCTCTTTGCGCATGAGCATAGGACACTGCAATAGCCTGATGTTCTTTGACTCGGTTTGGAAATTTGGGATCGTTCACCTCCACCAGCTTAGCTTCACAGTCCAAAGATATTTAGTTGCACTGGAGGAGGGTATTCTGGAAATTTTTAAAACGTAGAATGGCCCTCACTCCTGAAACCGTTTCCACTGTCTGGTAGCCATGCCGTCTACAATGCCTCATGTGATTTTGCAGCTTTAATTCAGTCCAAAATCGAGAGAGGCATGTCGGACAGTAGAAGCGTGTCCCCCGATTCTTGCCCTCCCCCAGAACTCTCCTGATGTCTGTGATCGGATTAAAATGGCCTATTGCATTCGGTTCACTAGGTGGTGTATACAACAACCAAACCCAGTGTCTGACCAAATCAACTGACGGGCCCCTTACAGGGAAGACCACCCCCTTCTTTCTTAAACGAACCCCATATTCAAATTCAGTTTCATACTGAACCACAGTAACGCCGATATTTAAATGGGCATTAGCCCTTTCAAAAATATCAATAGATCGTAGCGTTACTGGGTATTTTCCTTCTAGACGAGAGAAATCTACAATTGTGAAATTGGACCCGTCCTTCTCATGTACAGCCCAATCGTCTAAATTCGTCTTGGTAGCGTCACGTGCCAGAGGCTCGAATGCTGATATGAGGAAAGCATACTTGAAACATTTTTGACCTGTTTCAAAACAGATCCGCTGGACACCTTGACAACCTCCTAGATCTGGATTATATTTTAAAACTACTGCCCTTTCCCCACTCCCCCCTCTTAAAATAAAATGTTTCTTAAATTTACAAATATTCACACTTAAATTTTCAATAAATAAAACCACAGACCCACTACCGTTTTCATTAAAGTTCTCGAGTTGCGCAATAATTTGACCAACCCACTCGCTAAAAACACCCTCAAATTTTTCTAAATTCGGATAAATCACGCGCATCTCGGAATGTACATAATGATAATAAACTTCGCTTTTCCCCTCATTTAAATAAAAAACCTTTAAAACAATTGAAACCTTAATTGAATCCCTCCCCCACAATTGAATTTGGTTCTCCAGTAGTGCACGAATTTTATCTACATTTTCATTCACAATTTCCATGTGATCAAACACAAATTTTCCCCCCCTACGATAATTAAAAGGATCACCAAAAGTCACAGTGTAGACAGCTATTGCATTTAAAATTGTGTTGGACAGCTGAAAGTCTGGAAAAGTTGTACCCCCCTCCCCTTCGTGTAGATTATCAACACCCCTCCCCCACTTTGTCCAAAATTTGGGCTATGTGAATGCTCCACTTCGGCTGTTTGAAGTGGAAGTAGGTAATCAGTGGGGGATAGAGGAGGGTTCCTAGTTAATTCGTTTGTAAAATCCTCTAAAATCTGTAAGGTGTTTGGACTTAGCAATGGCAAGTCCCCCTCTAAACTATGAACATTACCTTGCTCAACTGTGCTAGGTTCTACATTTAAAAATTTTTCTATAAACTCATCAATATTATCAGGTATTTCATCGGAATTAACAATACCATCCCATTCATTGATATGTGAATTGTCCTGAATGACATGAAATTCCGTAGACACGAGTTCTTCCTCTCCTTCACCAACTGATGATGATGATGACGACGAGTATGGGACCAATGATCAAACCTATAAATGAAAAATAGCTTATTTTCAAAGTGTTCAAATCACCACTACTTTTTTTAAAATTTATAATATTATTTATGTATTATTTAAAACGTGCTTAGTAGTAGTAGTAGCAGTATGCACATGGTAGCAGTCGGTTAATTCACTCTTCCCCCCACTCCACTGATATTCTTAAAGTTCCAATTTCCAACTTAATATAAGATATTTACAATCTAAAACGTCGCTTTACATAGAAGTTGTAATTTGATATTGTTCAAAAAATAGCTTATTTTCAAAGTGTTCAAATCATCCCTATTGTTTAAATTTGGATTATTATTTAAAACGTACTTAATAGTAGTAGTAGTAGCAGTATACACACATTAGCATTTGGTTAATTCAACTGAAAGAAAATCCAACTTAACGAAAATCTAAAACACATTACATAGAATTGACAATTTGATTTTGTTCAAACTACCTCCTTTCCCAATTTCCACTATTTAATGCTCCCCCTCCGAACCGGCCATCGCGGAGCGTCCCCTGGCGCTTCCCCCGGCGCTTCTCGAGCTCACCAGCGCTTCCCGGGAGCCACGGTGTAAAAGGCTATCTTTTTCTTAGCGAAATTCCCGGCCCCATACTTTTCAAGTGCAGAAACAGTTTTTTTTTTCACTTTACAATGAGGTAGTGATAGAATTGTGGCATGTTCCCCTCCCCCCCTTTCACCAATGTCCTAAATATATTGTTAGAACTTAATTTGAAAATAACGAGATTTCACTGGTTCTCCAGCAAATAGAGATTGCATAGGCCTGCGCTAAATTATTGCAATTGTCTGCATGAAACCGTTTTAATTTGACGGGTGACACACAACCCCCCCCCCTTTTCAGCCAGGTCATAAATAGCAATTATTATTTTTGGGGGTATAAATTGTTTCGCTCTTGCATAGAATTCCAATTTTCAAAATATCTATTACTAATTTTGCAGACAATTTTGCTATTTTCTTGCCCAATCAACAGAATTACGTAAAAGCGTTGAAATCCCAGACTTGACTAAAACCGCTAATGACAGAACAAGACAGGAAAAGGGGTGAAACAGATCTGTTTATATGCACGTGCGGAGCCTTATGCCAAAAATTAAAACTATAATATTCACGGCGAAAAATAGCATTTTGAGCTTCAAATGGTGAGATACCGGTAAACTAGAAAATTAGCTAAAAATGTTATTATAAGATAGCGAAGAGATAGCAACAGTGCAGTGGGGAATGCATAGAAAATAGCAAAGATTAGGAAGAGAGTGGTTTCTTTGACATGCAAATTAAATTGCATTATATTTAGATATCTCTGAGGGGGGGGGCAGAGCAATTTAAAACAAAGGATGTGAGATTATAGAGAAAATAATATTTTAATATCCCGCTGAGATAAGTTTATATTGGGTTGAAAAATAGTGAAAAGAAAAGACTAAAAAACATTGAAAGAAATAGATATATATTTCTATAATATAGGTGGGAAAAAAAATGCTCACATTTGCAAATCCTGGCTGCACTTGGGTGCCAGATGGTCCTGGTAGTGCGTGTTAGAGGGCGGACGGGCCGACGTCATTAATTTCTTGCGCAGATTGGGCTGTGGCTTGTGCAGTAGGACCAGTGACGGTACGGACTTGTGCAGTCGAGCCAGTGATATCATGGGCTTGCACAGATGGCTGCACTTGGGCCGGCAGCGTGGAGCTGGGGGGTTTCGGCCAACGGCCATATTGAACAACTGTTGCAGGGGTTTTACCTTGACCCCGTGCTCTCTTACTGGGAGGTGGGGCACATTCTTCACCATTGTCCTTAAAGAAGAGAAAAAATTTAGTATCGAAAATAATTTCATCCTTTTTTTTACAGAATGAAATTAGTACCCCCTTCTACAGAATTTATTGTCAGACATAATTTGTCTAGAAAAGCATTTATCTCAAAGAAGCCCCCCCCTCCTTCACCCTTTTTCAGCAAAGCAAAAAGTAAAAATGCATATAGGTTTACCCTCTCATTGAGTTAATCTTGCGTTTTTTTTTGCAAGCGCAATGTAGATCAATAAAGAATATATCTTACTACCTTTTATTCAAATGCTATAGTTAAAATCGCTAAAATATCAAAGAGAAATGGTTTGACACTGAAATAGAAAACAATTATGATAAAATCAATTATCTTTTCATTTCTATTTTGTCACCATTAAAAGCGTTAACCCATTCCCCATCAAATATCCTGGATTCAAAATTGACCCTCTCCCCCTAAATTGTGGAAAATTAAGCCATCCCTAGGTTTACCCTCTCATTGAGTTAATCTTGCGTAACTATTCAATAATCTCTTTTAATTTTGTAGACAATTTGTTCCCCTTTTTTTCAGACATCCTTGAAATACGCACACAAGCTTAATTAAGAGTAATCTTTCTTTCCGAGGGAATGTTGTTTGTGTAAATCTCCCCTCTTGTCGGATATTCACACGCGACTTTTACGGCAAAGGAGAGCCAGTTCATTTTGATAATTTTAAACACATCAAGGAGAAAAGATAATTATGAGTAATAACTTCAATTGAAAGAATTAAATGGGGATGAATGGTGGGAAAGGAGGGAAAGGAGGGAGGGAGGATGAGGTTTACGTAATGGAAAAAAAGTGTATATTTTCAAGCAATGTATAAAGAAATTTTTTTTGGGGGGGGGGTATACCCTGAATTTGAAATTACTCGAGGGGGACCATGTAAAATAATTTTATTTTGAAAATAAAAATGTACTAAAACAAAACTTACATTGCAGATTGTGGTCGTCAATGCTTCAAACTCATTAAAAATACCCATTCTTGTGTCATCAACTATGTCAAAATACTTTCTGATAATTTAATTACAATGCATGCCCGTTATATACGAAATCTCAAGGGTGAATTGTTATGTAACGGGGAAAATTATGCAAGCAAGCCTCTGATTGGCTGAGAAAGGATATGTATCCGACTCGCTGATTGGCTGAGAAGGAAACACGGGATCTAACTGTTTCCTATTCCGTTAGGTCTTGCGTGCACATGACCGAAAAACAACAAGATCTTGAAGGAAGTGTCATTGACCCTGTCTTCGTTAGACTCAATAATCCATCAAAGTGAGAAAAATACTGTTTTTCCATTCTCACTGACAAAAACCATAAAACAGACATTTATTGCTGTTGACATCCATGAAAAACATCAAATAAATTGATCAACACTAAACCGTCAAAGAAACAACCATAAATGTGAGAAAATTCCTGTTTTTTCAAGTGAGAAAAATCCTGTTTTTTCATTCTCAGTGAGAAAACCATAAACCACGTGGTAATGTTCGGACCTTTAGGGTCACCTCTACTTTTGCTGAAGACACAAAATAATATAGGAGTTTTGGTACAGTAAAAGCAAGCCAACTAAGGACACTTTTACAGAATAAAAATATTATCAATCCATTAGGATCAATCCCTTTTAAGATAAAGCAACAATCCATCTTAGTATTTTTCATTTCAATTTTATTTCTCTTAATTTCATCTTCATTTCAAGTAATATTAAATCATATTTCTTACAATTTGAGATTGTATATTACTCATTATTGGTATTATAACTCGCAAGAGCCAAATGCTACCTGATAAATCAATGCAATATTTCTGTATGCTGTTCAATTACTTTGCGGTTATTATCAAAATATTTAATTTTACGCTTATGTTTTAAAGAGAATTTTAATTGTATACTGAAAGCTATTGATGTCACAACTAGTGCAAGATTATGGAAAACTTTATAGATTAATTTATTGTTGTCAAGCTACATACTCACTTTTAACTCCCAAATCAATATTCCTGTTTTTTATACTTGACTTTTGTGTTTTCAGTAAAGCGCTAGTTTTCTGTAATTCTAGAAACATAGAGAAACATAATTAGTTGGTTTATCTGTACTAGTTTTATTGATATATATTAGATAGGCTGTGAAGTGAATCATTTTTGTCTGTTTTAAGTTTCTACTTCGCTCCTCACTTCCCTTGGAAAAAATGTTTTTTAAATTAATCATAAAGAAAGGAAAGAAATTTAGCTTGTCGCATACTTTGTAAATTTGGAACCCATGAAACTGTAAAACTGCGTATAATGATTTATTCATTATCTCTTTTTACCTCCTATAAAGTCTTTACTGATTTCAAGTTTTTAATGTTTAACATAAATATGTGGTTTTCAAACACTTTTCCTTATTTACTTATTCGGAATTTTTTATTTATTTAGATAAATGTAACTTCAGTCCGAATTGAAATTCCATACTAGAATCACAGACTGTGGATCATTTCCTTTACTTTTTGGAGAAGCTTATCTTGAATACATAAGTCTATTTAAGGAAAGGGATAACATTGGTAAAATAAACAATAAAAAACTTTTTTGCCGTTGTCACTCGTTTTATTTTTGGAAAGGGACACTTATTCAGATTCTTGGTCTGATCCGTAAATAAATAGTCCGTTCCTTTTTGGGACTATCAGAAAAAAAAAGTAGGGTTTGAAGGTTTTCATCAAGATCAAGCGTCTCGACATCCCTGCTGGGGTCTGTAATCAGGGTCTGTCATCCCTGAGTCTTGGGGTCTATAATCAGGAGGACATTTTACTAACTATGGGCTTGAAAGGCATCTAAAGTTGGAATACGTGCTTCTTAATTCAGGTGCCCTAGGAAAACCATTTAATAAGAGATTTGACATAATAGCATCTTTTAGCATATAATGTAGAGAAGCCATGGATATTTTATCAAACTAATCAAACAAAAAATTTCCGAAAAAGAAGTTTTTCAATGAAAAGTATAGGCCATTTTAAACTTAAGATCAGCAGATACAAATACCTGTTAAAATTCAAACTCAAAATAACCAGAAATTACAATTAAAGAATAAATGAAACCCAAAATGAACAGAAATTAAATAAACAATCATAGAAAAAAAACATACAACAAGTAATATTATAAAAGAATAAATAAATCTTAAAGCGAGCAATGCTTAAATTGAATATTCTAATCAAGCTTAAAACCAAAAAAAATATTTTGCTATTGGAGCATAGATGAAACTCAAAACGAACAGAAATCAAACAGCTCGTGGTAACGAACTGTAAGTAAGGAGCGACCCGCATCAATAGTAACCGGAACTCTAAAAAACGGAATTATGATACAAATAGATACATCAAAAGAATAGGATTGTTATGCTGATTTTAAATATTTAAGTTTCATCGAGTTTAATCCAATCCATCAAAAGTTATGAGCCTGAAAACATTTACCCTATTTTCAAAAAAAAAGATGAAATACCCCCTAAAAGTCTTTAAATCATAATGAAAATCCCACCATCAGGTTGAGCATATCAGAGAACCGTACTGTAGAGGTTTCAAGCTCCTATCTGCGAAAATGTATAATTTTGTATTTTTTTTTTTGCCAGAAGAAAGATCACGGATGCATGTTTTTGTTTGTTTTTTTTTGGGTATTTTTCCCAGGGGTCTTATCGACCCAGTGGTCCTAGAATTTCGTGAGAGGGCTCGTTCAAACGAAAATTAAAAGTTATATTGCCCTTTTTAAATGATCCAAAAATTGGAGGGCAACTAGGCTCCCTCCCACGCTAATTTTTTCCCCAAAGTCACCGGATACAAAATTTTGAGATAAAAATTTTGTTCAGCATAGTTGAAATATCTAATAACTATGTCTTTGAGGATGACTTAATCCACTACAGTTCCCAGGGGAAGGGCTGCAAGCTATGAACTTTGCCCATTCTTTATATATAGTATAGGTTATTGGTAAGTATACAGACTTTTCAAGGGAGGATTTTTTCTTGGAGGGGGAGGGTCGGGGGGATTGGATTACGTGGGAGGATCTTTCCATGGAACAATTTTTCACGGGGAAAGAGAATTTCCATGTAGGGGATGCTTGGTTTCCCAGCATTATATAAAAAACAATCAGAAATTAAATAAAAATAAGTTTTTTCAACTGAAAGTAAGGAGTTAAAAAAACTTAAAACTTAAAATGAACAGAAATTATTACGTATATGACGGGGTTCTTCCCCTCCCCAATATCTCGCTCTTTATGCTAAAATATTTTTAATAATTTCAAAAGAGTTATTTATTCTAATTAAACGGCCTTTGTGATTCAGAAGTCATTCTTAAAGAGTTGAAACAAAATTTGAACTTTAGCGTGAAGAGTGAGGTATTCACGAGGGGGTGAACCCCTCAAATTAACTATGTATGAGGAAATTCGCCCCCTCGTCAATACCTCGCTCTCTACGCTAAAGTCCAAATTTTGTTCCGATATAATTTGTTTGTGTTGTTTTCCGGCCAATTTTAGCATTTAAGAAGAAGCTTCGTAACTATGATTTTTATGTGATAATAAACCAAAGATATTGCATGTCTTCGGCTTGTGGTTGTTATTAAATAAAAAAAAAAAGTTTTTTCCAACTGCAAGTAAGAAATAACATTAAAACTTAAAACGAACATAAATTATTACGTATATCTTTTAGAGATCTTTTCTTTAATTTATTTCAGTCATTTGAGAATTGCTCAACTTATGACTTTCATTTTCATAAAAATCGTTTCCACCTCTTTGCCTGTTTTGTTACTATGCCTTACAAAATTAGTTTCGCAAATATCGCTAATTTATGTTACGTGGGAGAGTCTTTCCATGGAGATAATTTCTCGTCTGGGGAGGGAATTTCCCATGTAGGGGGATCTGGATTTCCGTATATTATTTAAAAAAACGATCAGTAATTAAATAAAGACAAGTTTTTTCAACTGAAAGTGAGAAGAAACATTAAAACTTAAGAGGAACAGAAAATATTACATATATGAGAGGGGTTGCCTCTCCTCAATAGCTCGCTCTTACGCTAAAGTTTCTTTTTTTAACTTCTAAAAGATGTTATTATTCTAATTAAAGAGCCTTTGCGATTCAGGAGTCATTCTTAAACAGCTAGAACAAAAATCAACTTTAGGTTATTATAAAAAACCAACAAAGAGAAAAATCTCTAAAAAAAAAAAAAAAAAAAAAAAAAAAAAAAAAAAAAAAAAAAAAAAAAAAAAAAAAAACAAACGAGCCTTGGAACAGGTTAGCTAAAAGGAAAAAAAAAGAAACAAAAAAACCTAGATATTTTGCCTGTATAACCAAACGGTTTATAAAGAACGAAAGACACAAAAAAAAAACAAACAAATAAAACAACCTAAAAAAAAAAACCAATAAAACCACCACCAAAAAAAACAACAAAAATTTAAAATAGGCGCAAACAAATACACGGAGGGCCAATATGGTAATATAGGATTACTAACGTGCTAACGTTAGATATGCTAACGTGGATTAGTTTGGGCCGATTTTACATTTTTTTTTTTTTTTTTGGGGGGTTTTTTTTTGGTTTTTAGTTTTATCTTGTTTTTTTTTTTTGGTTTTTTTTTGTGTCTTTAGTTCTTAAGAACCCGTTTTTGTATAAATGTGTAAAATACGCGGTGGTTTGTTTCTGTTTTTTTTCTTTTCTCTCCACTGGCCACAGTCTCGTTTGTTTGTTTTTTTTTAGAGATTTTTCTCTTTGTTGGTTTTTTGTCATGGCTGGCCAGTTCGGCTTAAGATCTTTCATTAGGTTATTATAAGGTAATTATTAGTTAAAAAAAGAAAAATTAACATGCAAATTTCGTTTCAATTATTTATGTACTGTGATCCAAATTCAAAACCTGCATTAATTCAAAAACCTTCAGAAATTAAATAAATAAACAAGTTTTTTTAACTGAAAGTAAGGAGCGACATTAAAACTTAAAACGAACAGAAATTATTCTGTATATGAAAGGGGGCGTTCCCTGATCAACGCCCCCCTCTTCACGTTAAAGTTTTTTATTGTTTTATAAAGCAGAGTTGTGAGAAAGAGTCAAACTTTAGCGTAAAGAGCGCGGCGTTGAGCAGGGAACAGCTCCTTTCATATACGGAATAATTTCTGTTCGTTCTAAGTTTTTAATCTCACCCCTTACTTTCATTTAAAAAAAAACTTGTTTTTTTTTATTTAATTAAATAAAGAATTAATGCAAACAAACATACAATAGATACTAGTGTAAATGAATAAATAAATCTTAAAACGGGTTAAACCTAAACTGAATATGCAAATCAAGCTTGAAACGTGCAAAAATCACTACAAACAAGAGTTTGGGTATCGTCTCTTTCTCTCATTGTAAAAGTCTGAAACCCACCGCGTCATGGTGCTTAACTGAAAACGAATTATATTACAAATATTTTCTTTTGTACTTAATTAATTAAAAAAAACGTTCCGAAAAATAAGTTTTTCAAAGAAAAGTAAAGGCCATCCTAAACTTAGGCTCAGCAGATACAAATACATGTTAACATTCAAACTCAAAACGACCAGAAATTACTATTAAAGAATAAATGAAACCCAAAAGGAACAGAAATTAAATAAACAATCAAAGCAAAAAACATACAACAAGTAATAATATAAATGAAAAAAAATATCTTAAAGCGAGTAATACTTATATTGAATATGAAAATCAAGCCTAAAACAAAAAAAAATATTTTGCTCTTGAAATATAAATGAAACTTAAAACGAACATAAGTTAAATAAACAATCAATGTAAACAAACATACAATAGATATTAATGTAAGTGAATAAAAAAATCTTAAAACCAGTGAAACCATATTTGAATATGTAAATCAAGCTTGAAATGAACAAAAATCACTAGAACAAGAGTGTGGGTATTGCCTCCTTCTCTCACTGTAAAAGTCTAAAACCTACTGCGTCATTGGCGCTTTAATGAAAACCAATTTTATTTAAAATATTTTTATTGTACCTAATATTGAAAATAAACATTAAAATTATAGTAACATTTTGAACTGATGAGCTTTCAGCAATTAATATCATTATACGTCAAATTTTCAGTTTAATTTATTATATCTTTCTAAAGATGTTCAAGACGAATATAGTTTCTCTACAAACAAGTGTTTGGATACTGCCCCCTTCCTTAACTGTAAATAAAAACCAAAAGCCTACTGCGTCATTGGCACTTAACTGAAAACGAATTATATTACAAATATTTTCTTTTCCAGTTCTTACAGCATTGAAAATAAAAATAAGATTACAGTGGAATAAATTCTTGAACTGGTGGATCTTTCAACAATTAATATCATTATACATCAGATATTAAATTTGATGTTGTTTATACCTTCAAAGACTGTTCAAGACGCATATAGTTTTCAGGAAAGCGCCAATGACGCAGTAGGTTTTAGACTTTTACAGTTAGAGAAGAAGGCAATACCCAAACTCTTGTTTGTAGTGATTTTTGTTCGTCTCAAGATTGATTTGCATATTCAATTTATGTTTCACTCGTTTTAAGATTTATTTATTCATTTACATTAATATCTATTGTATGTTTCTTTGCATTGATTGTTTATTTTAATTTCTGTTCGTTTTAAGTTTCATTTATACTTCAATAACAAAATATTTTTTTTCGTTTTAAGCTTGATTTTCATATTCAATGTAAGCATTCCTCGCATTAAGATCTATTTATTCATTTATATTATTACTTTTTGTTTATAATTTCTTAGACCACACTGCTTTTCCATTTACGAATAATTAAACAAGAAACACGGATTTTAATTTTTATAAAGCAGTGAATGCAATAAAATAAACACTTAATTAAACAAAAATACTCCGAATATTTCGGCCCCACGGCCGGGAGCCTTTCTCAACGGAAAAAAAAAGAAAATAAAAAAATGAAACAGAAAATGTTCTTGTTAAGAACCTTAACTTAAATCAAAATAAAAACATACTAAACACATAAAGAGAGAAAAAAAACAACAACAAAAGAAAAAATATAAATACATAAATATAAATAATAGGAAACAAAATATATTTTGTTTCCTATTTATTTATATTTTTTCTTTTGTTGTTGTTTTTTTTTCTCTCTTTATGTGTTTAGTATGTTTTTATTTTGATGTAAGTTAAGGTTTTTAAAAAGAACATTTTTTGTTTCATTCTTTTCTTTTCTCATTTTTCCATTGAGAAAGGCTCCCTGACGTGGGGCAGAAATATTCGGAGTATTTTTGTTTAATTAAGTGTTTATTTTATTGTATTCACTGCTTTATAAAAATTAAAACCCATTTTTCTTGCTTAATTTTACTTTTTGTATGTTTTTTGCTATGATTGTTTATTTAATTTCTGTTCGTTTTGGGTTTCATTTGCTCTTTAATAGTAGTTTCTCGTCGTTTTTAGTTTGAATCTTAACAGGTATTGGTATCTGCTGAGGTTAAGTTTAAAATGGTCTTTACTTTTCTTTGAAAAACTTATTTTTCGGAAAGTTTTTTTCTTTAATTAATTTTATCCGTTTTAGATTGCAAAAAGTTTCAAGCTTTTATAAATTCCTTATTTCAAAATCAAGCTTTAAAAAAAAATCAAATATTCATCAAAGTATTGAAACTGGTATCAAAGTAACAATATCAAAGGGAAAAAATGGCTTTGTGTCAACCTTGGAGTTTTTATTATCTGATGTTTGAACTATTTTGAGGTAATCTTCCCTATAGAGCCCTCAGGGCAAGGGTTACACGTTATGCCTTGGTGGCACATAAGGATTATATGGAAAGTTTTGTCGTAGAAACTTCAAAAAGAGCTCATTTGATTGGAAATATAAAGGGCTAGTGCCCTTTTTAATAATCGAAAGTGAATGGAGAGCAAATAACCCCCCTCTCACGCCCACTATTTCCCCAAAGATATTCAATCAAAGTTCAAAGATAGCCGTTTTGTTCAACGTAGTTGAAAGTTCTGGAAATTAAGTATTTGAGGATGACAAACCTCCCAAAGCCCCCAGGGCAAAGGCTGTAAGTTATACCATAGGGGTATATAAGGTTTTTATAGAAGGCGTTATCGTAGAAAATTCAAAAGGGGCTTGTTCAATTTGAATTTGACAGGGCTAGTGCCCTTTTTAGTAGTCGAAAGTGATTGGAGGGTAACTAACCCCCCTCTCATGCCCACCATTTCCCTAAACACATCCAATAAAAATTTTTAGACAACAATTTCGTTCAACGTAGTTGAAAGTTCTGGAAACTAGGTCTTTGAGGGTGAAACTCCCCACAGAGCCCTCAGAGCCAAGGTTGTAAGTTCTGCCCAGGGGGCATATAAGACTTTTATTGAAAACTTTGCCATAGAAACTTAAAAAAGGGCTCATTTGAAAAAAAAGGGCTAGTGCCCTTTTTAATAGTCGAAAGTGATTGGAGGGCGAAAAACTCCCCTCTAACGTCCACGTTTTCCCCAAACACATCCAATCAAAATTTTAAGACAGTCGTTTTGTTCAACTTAGTTGAAAGTTCTGGAAATTAGGTCTTTAAGAATGACAACCCCCACAGTCCTCAGGGCAAGGGCTGTAAGTTATACCCTGGGGGCACATAAGGTTTTTAAAGAAACTGTTGTCGTAGAAACTTCAAAAAGGGCTCATTCGATTGGAAATTGAAATGGCTAGTGCCCTTTTTAATAGTGGAAAGTGATGGGAAGGCAACTAACAACCCTTCCAAGCCCACCATTTCCGCAAACACATCCAATCAGAATTTTGAGATAGCCATTTTGTTCAACAAAGTTGAAAGTTCTGGAAATTATGTCTTTGAGCAGGACACTCCTCCCAGAGTGTTTAGGGCAAGGGTTAAAAGTTATACTCTGAGGGCATATAAGGTTTTTATTGAAAGCTTTGTCGTAGAAACTTGAAAAAAGGGTCATTCGATTGGAAATTCAGAGGGCTAGCGCCATTTTTGATAGTTGAAAGTGATTGGAGGGCAACTAACCCCCTCTCACGCCCAACTTTTCCCCAAAGACATCCAATCAAAATTTTTAGATAGCCATTTTGTGCAATGTAGTTGAAAGTTTTGGAAATTAGGTCTTTGAGAATGGCACTCCCCCCACAGCCCTCAGGGAATGGGTTGTAATTTATACCCTTCGGGCATATAAGGTTTTTATGGAATGCGTTGTCGTAGGAACTTCAAAAAGAGCTAATTCGGTTGGAAATTGAAATGGCTAGTGCCCTTTTTAATAGTCAAGTGTAATTGGAGGGAAACTAACCCCTCTCTCACGCCCACCTTTTCCCCATACACATACAATCAAAATTTTGAGGTATCCACTTTTTAACGTAGTTGAAAGTTCTGGAAATTATGTCTTTGAGGATGGCAACCCCCCACATCCCTCAGGACAAGGGTGTAAGTTATGCTCTGAGGGTATGTAAGGTTTTATAGAAAGCGATGTTGTAGAAATTTCAAAAAGGGCTCATTCGATTGGAAATTGAAATGGCTAGTGCCCTTTTTAATAGTCGAAAGTGATTGGAAGGCAACTAACAACCCTTCCAAGCCCACCATTTCCGCAAACACATCCAATCAGAATTTTGAGATAGCCATTTTGTTCAACAAAGTTGGAAGTCCTGGAAATTATGTCTTTGAGCAGGACACTCCTCCCAGAGTCTTCAGGGCAAGGGTTAAAAGTTATACTCTGAGGGCATATAAGGTTTTTATTGAAAGCTTTGTCGTAGATACTTGAAAAAGGGGTCATTCAATTGGAAATTCAGAGGGCTAGCGCCATTTTTGATAGTTGAACGTGATTGGAGGGCAACTAACCCCCTCTCACGCCCAACTTTTCCCCAAAGACATCCAATCAAAATTTTTAGATAGCCATTTTGTGCAACGTAGTTGAAAGTTTTGGAAATTAGGTCTTTGAGGATGGCACTCCCCCCACAGCCCTCAGGGAATGGGTTGTAATTTATACCCTTCGGGCATATAAGGTTTTTATGGAATGCGTTGTCGTAGGAACTTCAAAAAGAGCTAATTCGGTTAAAATTGAAATGGCTAGTGCCCTTTTGAATAGTCGAGTGTAATTGGAGGGCAACTAACCCCTCTCTCACGCCCACCTTTTCCCCATACACATACAATCAAAATTTTGAGGTATCCACTTTTTAACGTAGTTGAAAGTTCTGGAAATTATGTCTTTGAGGATGGCAACCCCCCCCCCCACAACCCTCAGGGCAAGGGTGTAAGTTATGCTCTTAGGGTATGTAAGGTTTTATAGGAAGCGATGTTGTAGAAATTTCAAAAAGGGCTCATTCAATTGGGAATTGAAAGGGCTAGTGCTTTTTCATAGTCGAAAGTTATTGAAGGGCAACTATCCCCCTCCCCCTCTCACGCCCATCATTTCCCCAAAAGCATCCTATCAAAGTTTTGAGATAGCAATTTTGTTCAGCGTAGTTAAAAATTCAGGAAATTATTTATTTGAGGATGACAAGCCCACCCAGAGCCCCCACGACAAAGGTTGTAAGTTATGCCCTGGGGGCATATAAGGATTTTATAGATAGCGTTTTCGTAAAACCTTCAAAATGGGCTCATTCAATTGGAAATAGGGATGGCTAGTGCCATTTTAATAGTCGAAATTGATTTGGGGGTACCTAACCACCCTCTCACGCCCACCGTTTCCAGTGGCTAGTGCCAAAAAGGGCACTCACTTTCGACTATTAAAAAGGGTACTAGCCCTTTGAAATTCCAATCGAATGAGCCTGTTTTGAAATTTCTATGACAACGCCTTCTATAAAAGCCTTATATGTCCCAAGGGCATAACTTACAACCCTTGCCCCGAGGGTTGTGGGGGAGTGTCCTCCTCAAAAGATATTTTCTATCTGGAAATCAGATACGCTGTTAAAATGCCTATCTCAAAATTTTGATTGTATGAGTTTAGGGGAATGATGGGCGTGAAGGGGGGGGGGGGGGGGGCTAGTTGCCCTCCAATCACTTTTGACTATTAAAAAGGGCAGTAGCCCTTTGAATTTCCAATTGAATGAGCCTGTTTTGAAGTTTCTACGACAATGCCTTCTATAAAAGCCTTATATGCCCCCTGGGCATAACTTAAAGCCCTTGCCCTGAGGGTCGTGGGGGAGTGTCCTCCTCTAAAATCTATTTTCTATCTGGAAATCAATTATGTTGAACAAAATGGCTATCTCACAATTTTGATTGGATGTATTTGGGGGAAAAAATAGCACTAGAACTCTTTGTTTCCAATCGAATGTGCCATTTTTGAAGTCTCTACGATAGCCCCTTCTATATAAAGTGCCCTGCTTTAAAGAAAAAAAAATAAACTGTACAATGTGTCAACATTGATCTTATATGCCCCCAGGGCATAACTTAAAACCCTTGCCCCGAGGGTTGGGGGGAGTGTTCTCCTAGAAAAGATATTTTCTATTTGGAAATGAACTACGCTGAACAAAATGGCAATCTCAAAATTTTGATTGGATGTGTTTGGGGAAATGATGGGAGTGGGGGGGGACTAGTTGCCCTTCAATCACTTTCGACTACTAAAAAGTGCCCTAGCCACTCCAATTTCCAATCGAATGAGCCCTTTTCGAAGTTTCTGCGACAACTTCTTCGATACGAAGTGCCCGAGTATGGTGAAGCAAAAAAAAACACATTGTGCCCCCATCGTTCTTTCGATACGAAGCAATCGAAATCTCAAAATTTAGATTGGATGTTTTTGGGGGAATGATGGGCGTTGGGAGGGGGGATAGTTGCCCTCCAATCACTTTCGACTATTAAAAAGGGCAACAGCCCTTTGAATTTCCAATCGAAAGAGCCTGTTTTGAAGTTTTTACGACAACGCCTTCTATAAAAACCTTATATGCCCCCAGGGCATAATTTAAAACCCTTGCCTTTAGGGTTGTGGGGGATTGTCCTCCTCAAAAACACATTTTATAGCTGGAAATCAACTATGCTGAACAAATAGCTATCGCAAAATTTCGATTGGATGTGTTTGGGGGAATGATAAACGTTTGGGGGGGGGTCTAGGTGCCCTCCAGTCACTATCGACTATTAAAAAGGGCACTAGAACTCTCGATTTCCAATCGAATGAGCCATTTTTGAAGTCTCCAAGACGACCCCTTCTATAGGAAGTGCCCTGCTTTAAAGAAAAAAAATAATAAACTGTACATTGTGTCAACATTGATTTTATATGCCCCTAGGGCATAACTTAAAACCCTTGCACCGAGGGTTGTGGGGGAGTGTCCTCCTAAAAAAGATATTTTCTACCTGGAAATCAACTACGCTGAACAAAATTGCTATCTCAAAATTTTGATGGGATGTGTTTGGGGAAGTGGTGGGCGTGGGGGGGCTAGTTGCCCTCCAATCACTTTCGATTATTAAAAAGGGCACTAGCCACTGCAATTTCCAATCGAATGAGCCCTTTTCGAAGTTTCTACGACAACTTCTTCGATACGAAGTATGGAGAACCAAAAAAAAAAACACATTGTGCCCACATCGTTCTTTCGATACGAAGCAATCAAAATCTCAAAATTTTGATTGGATGTGTTTGGGGGAATGATGGGCGTGGGGGGGCTAGTTGCCCTCCAATATCTTTCGATTATTAAAAAGGGCAATATCCCTTTGAATTCAAAATCGAAAGAGCCTGTTTTTAAGTTTCTATGACAACGGCTTCTAGAGAAACATTGAATGCCCTCAGGGCATAACTTAAAACCCTTGCCTTGAGGGTTGTGGGGGAGTGTCCTCCTCAAAAACATATTTTCTATCTGGAAATCAACTATGCTGAACAAAATGACTATCTCAAAATTTTGATTGGATATGTCTGGGGGGATGATGTTTTTGAGGAAATAGTGGGCATGAGAGGGAGGTTAGTTGCCCTATATCTCTATATCTATATTTTATCTTATCTACTTTCGACTATTAAAAGGACACTAACCCTATCAATTTTCAATTTAATGAGCCCTTTTTGATGTTTTTACAACATCGCTTTCTATAAGAACCTTACATGCTCCCAGGGAATAACTTACAACCCTTGCCCTGAGAGTTGCGGGGGGGGGGGAGGTTGTCATCCTTAAGGACCTAATATCCAAAACTTTCAACTGCGTTGAATAAAATGGCTATCTAAAAATTTGTATTGGATGCGTTTGGGGAAACGGTGGGCATGAGAGGGGGGTTAGTTGCCCTCAAATCTCTTTCGACTATTAAAAAGGGCACTAGCCCTTTGAATTTCTAATCGAATTGGCCCTTTTTCGAATTTCTACGACAAAAATTTCAATAAGAACCTTATGTGCACCCAGGGCATAACTTATAACCCTTGTCCTGAAGACTGTGGGGGGAGTGTCCAGCTCAAAGGTATAATTTCCTGAACCTTAATTGCATGGAACAAAATGGCAATCTAAAAATTTTGATTGGATATGTTTGGGCATATGGTGGGCGTGGAAGGGTTGTTAGTGCCTTCCAATCACTTTTGACTATTAAAAAGGGCACTAGCCATTTCAATTTTCAATCGAATGAGCCATTTTCGAAGTTTCTACAACGACACGTTCTATATAAACCAAATATACCCCCAGGGCATAACTTACAACCCTTGCCCTGAGGGCTGTGGGGCGTGTTCTCCTCAAAAACATAATTTCTATCTGGAAATCCACAACACTGAACAAAATGGCTATCTAAGATTTTGATACGATGTGATTGGGGAAAAGGTGGGCGAGAGAGGGGGGCTAGTTGTCCTCAAATCACTTTCGACTATTAAAAAGGGCACTTTAGACCTTTGAATTTTAAATTCAATGAGCCCTTTTTCAAGTTCCTACGATTTCAATAAAAACTTATATGCCCCCAGGGCATAACTTATAACCCTTGCCCCGAAGACTGTGGGGGGAGAGTCCTGCTCGAAGGTATAATTTCCTGAACTTTTTCTACGTGGAACAAAATGGCTATCTTAAAATTTTGATTGGATGTGTTTCATGGTTCGGCACTGGCTGATAAAATCGTCGTTTTTTCACCCTTTTTGATTTATTTTTCATTTTGTTAGTTTCTTTCCTCTCTGAGTTTCATTTGGATGTGTTTGATTTTGATGAAATTTTGATTGGATGAGTTTGGGGAAATGGTGGGCTTGGAAGGGGTGTTAGTTGCCTTCCAATTACTTTTGGCACTAGCCATTTCAATTTCTAATCGAATGAGCCCTTTTTGAAGTTTCTACAACAACGCGTTCTATAAAAACTTTATATGCCCCCAGGGCATAACTAACAACCCTTGTCCTGAGGGCTGTGAGGAGTTTGTCATCCTCAAAGACCTAATTTACAGAATTTAAGACTACGTTGAATAATGCGGCTATCTCAAAATTTTGATTGGAAGTGTTTGAGGGAATGATGGGTGTGGGGGGGCTAGTTGCCCTCCAATCACTTTCGACCTTTAAAAAGGGCACTAGCCCTTTGAATTTCCAATCGAATGCGCCCTTTTTTGATTTTCTATGACAAAGATTTCAATAAAACCTTATATGCCCCCAGGGCATAACCTATAACCCCTGCCCTGAAGACTTTGGGGGGAGTGTCCAGCTCAAAGGTATAATTTCCTGAACTTTAAATTGCATGGAATAAAATGGCAATCTAAAAATTTTTGATTGGACATGTTTGAGGATATGGTGGGCATGGAAGGAGTGTTAGTTGCCTTCCAATCACTTTTGACTATTTAAAAGGGCACTAGCCATTTCAATTTCCAATCGAATGAGCCCTTTTCGAAGTTTCTACAATGACACGTTTTATATAAACCGAATATGCCCCCAGGGCATAACTTACAACCCTTGCCCTGAGGGCTGTGGGGGGTGTCCTTCTCAAAAACATAATTTCTATCTGGAAATCCACAACACTCAACAAAATGGCTATCTAAAATTTTGATAGGATGTGATTGGGGAAAAGGTGGGCGAGACAGGGGGCTAGTTGCCCTTAAATCACTTTCGACTATTAAAAAGGGCACTAGACCTTTGAATTTTAAATTCAATGAGCCCTTTTACAAGTTTCTACGACAAAGATTTTCAATAAAAACTTGTAGGCCCCCAGGGTATAACTAATCCCCCGGGCCCTGGCGACTGTGGGGGGGGGGAGAATTCTACTCACAGGTATAATTTCCTAAACTTTAACCACGTGGAACAAAACGGATGGCTCAAAATTTTGAGTGGCGGAGTTTGGGAAAATGGAGGGCGTGGAAGGGGCGTTAGTTGGCTTTCAATTACTTTTGGCAATAGCCATTTCAATTTCTAATCGAATGAGCCCTTTTTGAAGTTTCTACGACAACACGTTCAATAAAAACTTTATATGCCCCCAGGGTATAACTTACAACCCTTGTCCTGAGGGCAGTGAGGGGTTTGTCATCCTCAAAGACCTAATTTACAGAACTTAAAACTACGTTGAATAATGCGGCAAAATTTAATGCGGCAAAATCTCAAAATTGTGATTGAATCTGTTTGGGGGAATGATGAGTGTGGGGGGGGGCTAGTTGCCCTCCAATCACTTTCGACTATTAAAAAGGGCACTAGTCCTTTGAATTTCCAGTCAAATCGGCTTTTATTGAAGTTTCTACGACAACGCCTTCTTTAAAAACCGAATTTACCCCTAGGGCACTCTTGCCCTAGGGGCACTCTTGCCTTGAATTTACCCCTAGGGCAACTTAAAACTCTTGCCCTGAGGGATGTGGGGGAGTGTCCTCCTTAAAAACATACTTTCTATCTGGAAATCAACTACAGTGAACAAAATGGCTATCTCAAAATTTTGATCGGATGTGTTTGGGGGAATGAAGGTCTTTGGGGGGCTAGTTGCACTCAAATCACTTTTGACTATTAAAAAGGGTACTAGCCTTTTGAATTTCCAATCGAGTGAGCCTATTTTAAAGTTTCTACGACAACACCTTCTATAAAAACCTTATATGCCCCCCCGGCATAACTTAAAACCCTTGACCGGAGGGTTTTGGGGGAGTGTCCTCCTCAAAATCATATTTTCTATGTGGAAATCAACTACGCTGAACAAAATGGTTATCTCAAAATGTTGATTGGATGTGTTTGGGGGAATGATGGGCGTGGGGGGGGACTAGTTACCCTACAAGCACTGTCGACGCTTAAAAAGAGTACCAGCCCTTTGAATTTCCAATCGAATGAGCCTGTTTTGAAGTTTTTACGACAACGCCTTCTATAAAAACCTTATATGCCCCAAGGGCATAACTTATTATATGTGGAAATCAACTACGCTGAACAAAATGGCTATCTAAAAATTAGAATTGGATGTGTTTGGGGGAATGATGGGCGTGGGGGGGGGCTAGTTGCCCTCCAATCACTTTCGACTGTTAAGAAGTGTACTACCCTTTTGAATTTCCAATCGAATGAGCCTGTTATAAAGTTGCTACGACAACACCTTTTATAAAAACCTTATATGCCCCCAGGGCATAACTTAAAACCCTTGCCCTGAGGGTTGTGGGGGGGGGGGGGTGTCCTCCTCAAAAACATATTTTCTATCTGGAAATCAACTACGCTGAACAAAATGGCTATCTCAAAATGTTGATTGGATGTGTTTTGGGGAATGGTGGGCGTGGGGGGGCTAGTTGCCCTCACTTTCGACTATTAAAAAGGGCACTAGCCACTCCAATTTCCAAGCGAATGAGCCCTTTTTGAAGTTTGTACGACGACTCCTTCGATACGAAGTGCACGGGTATGGAGAAAAAACAAAGAAAAACAAAAACACATTGTGCCCACATCGTTCTTTACTTAGGCAGCGCTAGCGTGCTGCCTATGATAGCCGAAAAATTGTTTCTACAGCTGAATTGTAAGTTTGCATATTTTTGTTTTCTTTTGTTGTTTTTAGATAAGATTCTCTTAATGTTTAACACTCAATTGTTGAACGCCTGTTAGATTAAACAAAATACAATTTTCTTTCTGAAAAAATTTTACCCCTCCCCCCCCCCCACAGAAGAACCTTCTATTGAGACAAAATTTAGCTATAGACTAAGCTATGTACAAGGTTGAGGAATTAAATATTGAAATGGAAGTTACCCCAAAAATATGACTCATAAAAAAATTGTAAATTATTGCCTATAGGGGGAGGGATAGGGGGCTATCATTTTTAAATGATAATACGTAATTTTTTTATTATTGAAAGCAGGGATGCCAAAAAGATAATTTTTTTTTCATTCAAAGTGGAGACGGAAGAAAATGATACCAATATCCTGGGAAACCATTGAAATATTCTTATAGACCCAGGGCCCCCCATTGGAACTTGTTCATTGTCTTGGGTATTTTGCGATTTCTCACAGGCTACTGGCCTAATTTGACTTTTGTGTGTCCTCCCTTTTAATTAGATTCTTTGAATCTTATTGAATACCACGGCGAATCTATGACTCAGTTTTCCAATAATTTGAGGTATATCTGAATAATTTTAATATTTTTGTTGTTGTCTTTGTAGCCCTTTACTCATACCCTCAATTTTTTTTTCAAGGAACACTAAGCTGTTTAACATTATTTTGCGTGTTTGTTTGAACCATCTAGTGACCTAGTTAATTATTAAGTAAATTATTTTTTTTAGTGTAAAGCAGAGACTGTATCCCATCAAGGTGCTATCAAGAGGGGGGGGGGTGGTTGGGAGGTATTCCATTTAAATGATAATATCTCGAATCTTTTTTATTGAAAGCAGGGATGCCAAAGAGTTTTTTTTTTCAATTTAAAGCAGAGACGACATCCTATCAAGATGGTATCCAGAGGGGGGGGCTATCATATTTAAATGATAATGCATCGAATTTGTTTTTCAAAAGCAGGGATGTCAATAAGTTAATTATTTTTTTTATTTAAAGCAGGAATGGTATCCTATCAAGATGGTATCCAGAGGGGGGGGGGGGTCTAGTGAGTTATTATATTTAAGTGATAGTACCTTTATTTACTTTTTTATTGAAAGCAGGGATGCCAAAAAGTTGAAAAGTTGACAAAAATTAACAAGATTTTCGTGAGTCATACTTGATACAGCACTTGTTCAGTTTTATCATCCAAAGGGAAAGGGACACATGCGTCCAATCGGTTTTTTTTTCTTGTTGATGAAACGAGTTTACTTTGAAAATATTCATTCATAAGTACTAGGCAGATTCACACTAAAACGAATGGGTGTGACGAAAGCGATATCAACATCTCCACCCAAAGTTGAGCTCGAGTGACAATGGCGCCCTTGGTCCAGTGCCCAAGTTACATTAAAAGGCCAGGTCATAATAAAGGCTTTCAATTTGGGAGGTTCAAGGAGGAGTCTTTGACAGTCTAATAACCTCACGGCACAGATGTTGCAACGTTCTTACGAATCTACAGTGGTTTAAAAAATTCGATCACCCCACAAAAGATCACCAAAAATATGCACAAATACAACAAATGTAACATTTGAAATATTATAACACTTTTTTCAAAGCTTTGAAGAAAAGCAAAAAAGGCTAAATATCCCTGACTACGCTTGAAAGCTATTCTAAAAAGAAACTCTTTGGTGATTTCCATGGATATGATCATAGCAGAAGCTTTGAGCCTGGGTAGGGAACAAAGAGGAGTCTTTGAGTATTTTGCCCACAGGTGACTTATTGTTGCGACTTTTTCAAATATGGTAATTTTTGTGATTTCGAAATCAAAGCTTAAACTCAATAACTGATACTAAGTCTCCTAACATTTTGCTTGGATTAAAAGTGACGAACTAGGAAGAAAATCTCAACATCTTCCTGGAGCTACTTCAGTCTGCGTATTGTTTAATTTAATTACATTTAAAACGGATGAACTTTTCATTTTTTACCTAAGAAAATAGCTGGCACTTCATTTTTGTTCATACCGAATAAACAACTAAGTGTTTTTTGTTTCATTGCAATTGAAGTGTTTTCATATGAAGTGGGCATCATGTATTTTTCAATTTGATGAATTTATTCCTTTTAGATGCAGTTTATACTTTAGCTGATATTAGGTATTTATGAGTTTATAATTTGGAATAAATCCCCAAAACAAAAAATGACTAATATCCAAAAGAGCATTCAAAAACAATAAAAAAAAGCAGCAGTTCAGCATTAGCCTACATGACACATATTCTATAAAGAAGCCAAAAAAACTTTAAAATGTTTTTTTTTTATTGTAATTAAAAACCAGTTTCTAATATAAGGAAGGCTTTTTAGGAATCCAAAAGAGCAAAAAAATCAATACCAAAGTCGCCCTTTTCAACTCTTTTAAAGGTGACAAAACAGATATAGGCAAAGGGCATTATGAAAAAATTAAGCTTCTAAGTTCAAACTTATATTCAGAGTTTTTACTCAGATAGCTGACGAATTTTGTGATACGGTATTTGAAGTTTTGTATGCAGTAATGCTTGATGAAAAAAACTACTAATTTTGATACCTATTTATGTTAAGATTACATAGCTAATAGATACTTCAACTATTATGTAAGGGTTCTGAAACGCCAAAGCCATATCGTTTCTACCAGATTTCTACTTCTCTTGATGAATAACGAAGAAGACCAGTTTCCAGGAAGCGACTTGTGAAGTTTTGAACTCATGAATACGCTCGAATCTGTTGTAAATTTAAGCTGTGATTTGACAAAGACTGATGAAAACATTAATGTGTGCGGTCAACATTGACCAAGTCGGCGGCGCGCCACCGACATCTCACAGGCGGCGCGCCGTTTTCGGCCCCGCCGCCACATGTCATCCCTCATCCTTGCGGTGCCGGGGTGTATTTTTAACTGCGCAATGTGTACAGTCACTAGAGAGTTAAAGGGAAGTTTCAACCTTGATGGGCTTGATAGTAGCTCTTTGTCATACGCCGACGTTCTACTGCTACTCAGCTTTTCTATATCTCGTTTACGGGATAATTTGGCTAAGACTTTTGAACTTTATAAAACTATTGATCTTACTGTGAATATCCCCAAAACAGAGTCTTGCATTTTAAACTGGCCGGCGAAGTATGATTTCTCTATTTCACTCGATATTAAAGGTTCAGTGATTAATGAATCGGATAGCCTGCAGTACCTCGGAATTGATTATGGTTCATCGATAACATTGACCTCCGGGCTTATTAAAGATATTGTATCTCGGTCTCTTACGAAAGGTTACGAAAAAGCAGTAGGCCTGAGAAATAGTATTAATAAACTCACCCTCGCCAGAATATTTAACGCCGTAGTTGCGCCTTCTATCTTGTATGTATCACCGCTTTCGAAGTTACTAAAACTTACCAAAAAAAGACAGCTACAAACCCATTACTACAAGCTGGCAAGATATCTGTTGCGTTTACCTTTATGGTTCTCGAATAGTTACGTCAGTAACCGTTACGGGATAATTGATCCAGTAACACAAATTGGTGAAATTGAAGCAATGGCTAGCCGCTGCAACGTGTAATTCCTTGCTGATTCGCCGTTAACTCGTCTTGTCATGTAAATAGTTAGTGCATATATTTGTACCTCTATATGAGTCTCTTTTTCCTTTTTCTTTCTTTACTCCGCTTATTTTTTCTTTTGTTGTAAAGCGGGCATAAAATAAATTATCATTATTATTGAAAGGGAAGTGCAAATTGATCTTGATAAAGCAGGAGCAAACCCAGGGGGGTAGCGGTTATACATGCCCCCCCCCAACCCACAAGAAAATTAATTCGAGGAATTTTTCCTGTAGAATCGACTTTCTTAGAGATTTTGACTAATACGAAAGGATAATGAACGCTGTAAATCTTGTTGCGACGAGGATAAAAAAAGGAATAATTAATTTATTATACAAAATATTAATTTAAAATGAAGCTGTCTTAAAAACTAATTAAATTCATTTTGAGTTTTAATTCAGTTAATATAGAGCAATGAATGCACAACAAGTAAGTAATGTTTGACCATCTCCACACAATAATTTTTTTTTATGAAAATGCACATGGGAAAAATCCCAGGCTGCCACCAAGTAAGCCACGTGCTGTTATAACTTCGGGCTCCTAAGATCGTTGAACTTCATTTACGTGTGTGCTTTTACAGTGTTTATGTAGAAGTCTACGTTCCTGTTTATTAATCAGTCTTCCTTCATTTCAAAACGGAAATCAACAATTATAGACTTTTTCAAAAGAAACAGTTAGTGGATAGCACACCTTAGTTGGTTGATATAAACCTTAGGTGAAACGGGAATTAATTTAAAACATTTAAGGGGCAAGGTTATGTTGGAGCTTCATCTACGAGCGGCCAGTTTCAAGTTTGTGCTGCTGTAGTCCGTGAAAGCTTTCCCCATGCAGTCTATGTTCACTGTGCAAATCGCTCCTTAAACTTAACCTTGTGTCATTCGTAGAGCATTACTGTTATTAGAAATTGTCTTGGAACTTTGAAAGAAGTCGTTTATTTCTTTAGAATCTCACCTAAATGCTCTGTAGTTTTCAAAAAAAAAATCGTGCAAGAAAGTAATCCTATCACAGGGACGAAAAGAACAAGATTGAACAAATTTTGCGAGACTAGATGGGTGGAGCACTTAAAAGCAATAATTTCGTTTAAAGAGATGTTCATTGTTATCTGTAAGGCTATGAGGAAAACTCAAGAAAACTCTAATTCAGATTTTAAATCTTCGAGTGAAGCTTATTCTTTGCTATCTGCTACTGAGAGTTGTAGTTTTGTTGCAGCTAATGTTACTGTCATTAAAGTTATTATTTTGGCACACAATTTGCCGAAATCTTTGCAATCAGAAACAATAGATCTCGTATACTTTCTCAAACACTCTGACGATCTTAAGAGTGAAGTTAGACATATGAGAGAGAGGAGTGAAGTTACGTTTCAACCAGTTTTTACTGGAGTAACTGAACAGGGTAAAGATGCGGAAATCAACATTAGAGTACCCCGATTAGCTCCAAAATAAGCGTATAGAGATAATTTTGCAACATCATAAGAGGATCCTGAAACGTATTACCAACTTCCTGTGGTTATCCCATTTATGAACTACTTTCTGTGGTAGCTGCCTCAGCGATTCCTTAGTCACAGAAAATTGCAGTTAGCTCTGTGGAGGAGAATGTGTATATAGTCGGGAAACGTGGCACCATCATATTTCATTACGTGCTTGAAAGAATATAATAAGAACATTTTCACGACATTACTTTGATTTTTGAGGATTGATACAACGATTCCCGTCACTACTGCTACGTGCGAGCGTTCTTTTTCTACCCTGAAAAAAGTTAAATCTTATACCAGGAGTGCCTCATCCAGACACAGTGATGTTCCAGTCAATGCAGAAGATGTTTTGGATAAACTAGCCCACAACAAAAAAAGGCGGCTTGATTTCAGTTTATAATTCCATATTTATAATGTTGTTTCAATAAAGAATGTACTTTATATTCTCAAAACTTTGTTCATCCATTTTAACCAGTACTACCGTCACTCAGTCAATTTATCCATCCCCCCCCACCAAATTTATGGTTGGGCTCGCCAGTGTGATAAATTGATAAATGAATTTAATATTGACAAACATAGACAACTACTATTTTTGTAAAAGTCTGTGTAATACAGAGCCAAAACGTTGATTTTTTTTTTATTCCAGGAATAAATGTTTATTGTAAGTTTATTTCATGTGTACATATGAGTAATTTTGAAATATCATAAGGCACGTTTTACAATATAATCTAATAGGATCTGTAATAATAATTTGACTTATCTTGTATTTTATCTTGGATTTCTGAAGTCTTAGGACAGGTACATGCTAGGTTTTTTTTTTCATTGGGTATTCAGTATTCATTATAGGCTATAACATTTTTAGGCTAGTGTTTTTCACAAACGTTCCATTCCCCGTTCCCCTGGAGGATATTCCATGCCCCTTAAGTTCCCAGGTTTGCACCTCCTCTTGCCCTCCCCCAATATAAATCTAGAGCTACGCCCCTGCTCAGACCACAGTGTTAATTTTCTTTTGTCTATGGCAAAGACCACAGACGAATAGGATTTCGGAAAAATCCTTTCTACATGTTAAGCACATACTGTCAGGATTGCCAACTTGCACACTTTTCGTGTGAAATGCACTCTTTTTTTTTCATTGCACTCTTTCACACCACGGACCGGATTTAGATTTGGACTACTTTCCCATCACAAAAATGGCCACTTTAAACCCAGTCCTAAAAAACAATTTTGGAGACTCAGAACTTTTTAAAAGCTTCAATAGGGGCAGAACTAAAACTAGTCGGATAAGTAGACACGTCATTGCCCCTGCAGAAAGAGATATGCTCTCTTGTGAACTGAAGAAATCCCATATCTCTTTAATAGTTGACGAATCTACCGATAAATCTTGGCAGAAGGTCTTGGTCCTTATTGCAAAGTACAAATACTCCAAAGATAAAGTGCGAGAAGACTTTCTGGAACTTTTGCCAGTAAGTGATGCCAGTTCAGAAGGGCAAAAACGTCTAATACTAGAAAATTTGGAAAGCCTATGAATACTTTTGCAAAATTTGACGACGATTGGCTTTTCACTGCCAGTGTCAACACTGGACATCAAAAAGGTCTTGGTGTACTGTTAAAAGAATATGTGCCAGATTTGTTTGTGCTAGGCTGCACAAGCCATTCCTTTGCTCTCTGTTCTGCATATGCAGCTAAGAAATTGCCAGATGGAATTGAAATTTTTATTCGTAACGTAGTTGCATATGTGGCAAATAGCCCAAAAAGACGGGATGAAAATAAAGATCTACCAAAATATCTGTCATGTGGAAAACCATAAGCTTTTGCAAACTTCAAGTACGCGATGGCTCACCCTTGAAGCTTCC
Source organism: Artemia sp. Qi Xiang Cuo (assembly GCF_049724085.1). Lineage (NCBI taxonomy): Eukaryota > Metazoa > Arthropoda > Branchiopoda > Anostraca > Artemiidae > Artemia > Artemia sp. Qi Xiang Cuo. Next base: position 39,768,408 of record NC_142810.1, read on the forward strand.
GTTGAAGCGGATCCTTGAGCAGTGGAACCCACTCCTTTTATTCTTTCCCAACCATGGAAAAGGTGACTCCGCTGGAGAGTCAAAGAAAAGGCTAATAAAATTCTTGCTTTTATGCGTGATTCCTCTGTGAAACTTACTTAGTATTTTCTTTCATTTGTCTTACGAAAGATCAATGCACTAAACAAAGAGTTTCAAGCTGAGGGAACACGGATTCACAGGCTTTTGTAAAAAGGAAGAAATAAGGCGCGTACAAGATCCATTTAAAGTTCGGTTTACCCCAGCTCATTTTCTTGCACTTGATTGTATGAAGTTGGGACCAAACGCACCTTGCTTCATGAGACGCCAGTAAAACACGGGCCTATTAAGAGCTCAGCCGGTTCACTGCATCTAAATAAGCTGTCTGAATTGTTTTTTGAAATTGTGCTCGCAGACGAGCAAACAGATTGACTACAATGACCTAACGTTGGAAAATCTCAAATGCGCAAGTCCAAATGTTGCATTATCTGGAGATATGGACACTCTTGTACCTCTTCTTCAACGGTTTTCCGAATTTGCTGGGTGACACTGAGGCACAATGTGATAAAATGCAAATATAAATACAATAAACACGCAATTTTGTGTGCTGTTTTGAATGATGATAAATCCGTTTTGTTTCTGCTTCCATTTTATTTTTCGCTGTACTAGGATACGGTACTTGACTTGACTACAGTAAAGTCAGCTATAGATCACGACTAGATACTTGGACTTCTTATATTCCTTTCAAAACGTTTAGATAAAATGGAGAAAAAACTTTAACTAAACATTGGATGCAGTCAACTAGAGTTCAGTTAAAGATCTAAACAGTCAAAATAAATACCTGCAAATTTCAAGTAGAGCATTACCTTTCAAGCTAAGAAAAGAATGATAATCATTATCTAACTTCTTATTTAGAGGCTGATTTCCTAACTTTATTTAAAATACATTTGAAAAATTATAAGATAATATGTTTATCGATCGAAGGAGAACTGACAATGATGTGTAAATGGCGTAAGAATGGCGCGCACAAATTTTTGACTTGCACACGCTTTTAATAGCTTGCACACTGTTTTGGCCTTGATTTGCACACTTTTTTGACGTCGGCAGTTCGCAACCCTGCATCCTGTCTATTGGCAATCTGAATTAAGATTCTGCGTAATTCAAATCTTACCAATATTTTCCAGGAACACTCTGCTGCTAGGAAGTTGTCCATCAGATCCAAGAAAACGAAAAATTAAATATAACCACATCAGATTTGGTAAATAATTATTCAATACTGAATACAAGCTGGAAAATTGCAGCCTAGGTAGTGACAACACAAAAGGCCAAGGCTAGGTTTAATTTCAACCCAAGATGCTTTCATATATTGCCTAAGGATATAGTCTGTCAAACTTAAACAAAACAAGAAGAAAATTCTAGACAAGTAACTTTTTTCTATCTTGTAATGCTGTCAGGGAAATTAAAGTTTCAGGGATGGATCAACATAGGCCTATTAAAGTAGCCTAGCATAGGTCTATGTTGTGAGCAGGAAGTTTCAAAGATATAGGCCTACAAGTACTTTTCCTGGATTTAGAAAATTATTGACATGGATTAAAATTCTACTCAAATAAAAGGAATTATATTTCCAAAACTAGCCTGAAACCAGAGCAAAATAAACAAGAAATTAAGGTAGCATAGACTATTATGCTGCTTTGTCAAAATTCCATTAGGTATACACCTGTCAAGTAGGCAAATTCCTAAGACTTGGGAATCAGAAGAGGATTAACATAGCAACTTCACAATACCTTCTCAGAATATGTTTTTGGCCCTGGACTCATTACTGAAAGTTTCAGTTTCCTAGCCTAACCCCTTTCCAAGATAGCAAAAAGTAGCTTAGGCTATCTGAAGTTTTACCCTGGATATTTTTGAGTTTACACAACAAAGCTGGTTTGCAATAGAACAAAGAATTAAAATAAAAGCAGTGAAAGTAATTTAGGCTATACCCATTTTCATGGTTACAGTTGTGACAATTCACCCCCTGATGGTCCCTTGTATAACCTTTGGACATGTAGGCTATGAAACTTAAAGAAAACAATGAAAGGCTGATTTATATTACAAAACAAAGACATGCAGCATATTTATATTAATTAGATTATCATATTTTTCTGTTATTATTCACATGTTCAGCTCATTTAAAATAGTATTTTATCTTATATTCAAACCAATCAGTCAGACTAGATATTCTTGAGTCTACACAACATAACTGGTTTGCAATAGAATAAAAAATTAAAACAACAACAAATAAATATAGCTCCTTGAAGTTGGATTGTCTCTGACCTCCCTGTATCTTAGAAAACATGGTACTGGTGTAATATGTGGGCACTGTGAAGAAGTCAAGTTTGGTTAATGCTAAATAAAATCAGATGAATATATAATATTTCAGAAACAAATTTGGGCTATATATATTTGCACATTAGGGGAGGGGTATAGCTTAGCATATATTAAATATGTAACCTAACCTAGATACCTCCCCCCCCTAAACTCCATAAAACAATTGTTTAAATATTGTAACTCATTAAGAAACCACAGCTTTGCAATAATTTATCAATAGTGGTTCAAGTTCTTTATTACTCAATAAAAAATGTTTTGATAAAACTATCAAATTAATGGCCCACAGTGGAAATAACTCATGTGTGGGTTTATATACACTCAACAATAAATAAATAATACTATCTCCAGATACTGGAATAAAAAGATTGCTCTTCAACTCTCTGTATGGCAACATTTGCAATAATTTATCCATAGTGGTTCAAGTTCTTTATTACTCAATAAAAAATGTTTTGATAAAACTATCAAATTAATGGCCCACAGTGGAAATAACTCATGTGTGGGTTTATATACACTCAACAATAAATAAATAATACTATCTCCAGATACTGGAATAAAAAGATTGCTCTTCAACTCTCTGTATGGCAACAACAAACAAAATCCAAATAAAATCAAAATAACCAAATAAATAAAGTGAAATGAGGAGCATCCACCCCAGAAAATAAAGCAAATGAATAATTACTGATTAAGTGATTCATTAATCTAATTTTATTATTAACCAACAAATTATTCAAATCTACAAAACTATGAAATTTATTCCAATTATATATAATACTATGACTTGGTGAAAAACAGGACCTTTCAGATTTTATTAAAGCCTGACAGACTACAGAACTGCCATGGGTCCATTATGCATGCAAAACCTGATTATCATCCTGAAAAAAATTATTATACAAATAAAAATACTCAGCAAAAGACCTTGAATGTGTTTAATCATATAAAGAACAGAAGGGAAAGGATCTAGTGGAAGGATATTTAAAATTTGATGCATACTTTTTGTTGACAATTTACCAGGGTGAGAAAATAGGCTAGGCAGGCAATTTTTCAATAGATGCAGAGCTTTATTTTGTTGCCTCTGAAGAGAAAGAATATGAGATTTTAAAGTATCTGCAAATAGCCTGTGACAGGTTTTGTGACTGATTTCCTGGATACAGTATATAACAATGCCCATAAAATGCACCAGTACTGAAAAGACAAAAAAGTTTTTGAAGATATGCCACCAAACTGATAGCTGGCATGTGAGATCTTTCTTATCCTGTTCAACAAGGTAAATTGAAACTCTCAACACTTATATAGGCCTACAGGAGAAGACATGGTGGTGCCATTCTAACCTACAAGCTTATAAAGACCAACATGCTCCCAGTGCTATTTCCCATTGTTAATTCAAGAACCAGAGGTCATCAGCTGGAACATCAGCAGTCCACTCTAACTAGGGTCTGCACTCAATTATTTTCCTCAAGAATTGTCAATGATTAGAACAAACTCTCTGATGACACATTTACTGCTGATTCTGTTGACATTTTCAAATGAAGGCTGGATGCTGAGTGGTCCTCACAAAAGTGGAAACTTGACTGGGAAGCTACTAATCAGCCAAGTTTACCTGGTCACTGAACAAAACAAAAAATAACTTATCAATCAACCCTGAAGCTTCACAAAAATAATCCCTAGATTGCTCTAAGCTGCAATTTAAGGCTAAGGGCAAGAAAACCAAAGTTTCTCCTAATCATGTGAAATACATTAAATTGCAGCTTGGAGCAAATTTAAGGACTTTAATCCTTGTAATGCCCTATTAAAATTGAAGCGCTTGTTCAGCACTTGTCTGATGAACTTCACCTTGGGGAGCATTGCTTGCAAGTGAAATATGAAATAGAATTTAGACTCTTGTGATAATATCTCTGGACTGTTATTTATAAATGATTATTGATTGTGATTTGGATTACTGAAGCAGGAATACATAAGCAGTGTCTATATGTCTTGAAATTTAAATCTGTAATAGAGGATTTTTATTTATATATTTTTCATATGGATAACCTTGAAACCAGATGCTTAACTATGCAATTGGTATTTAATGTGACATTTGAGAAATAAGTATGAATCATTTCACTGAATGAATATCTGTTTTCATTCAGCATTACTTGCAAGTGAAATATGAAATAGAATTTAGACTCTTGTGATAATATCTCTGGACTGTTATTCATATATGATTATTGATCGTGATTTGGATCACTGAAGCAGGAATACGTAAGCAGTGTGTGGGAGGACTGAAATTTTTGAAAAATGAATGACTCAAACGGAGTGACTATAGCTTTAACTGAGGCTATGCCTGAGGGTACAGCCAGTGCTCAGTTTATACAGGAAATTAATTTTGAGCTAGATCTGATACCACGATTAATTGAGGCTACTGAAAAGACTTTGCCGGAAGTTTTAGTGAAGGTTACATCAGTTGAAAGCCAGTTTTCTTCTTTGAACCAAAAACTATCTGACAATGCCAAAGCTTGTGAAGAGATGAAAGGAGAAATTGAGATGCTTTGGAAGAATTTACAAGCAGCTACCATGTGGGCTGACACATTTGATAAAGAACTGAGAAGATTTAATGTTGTCCTATATAACTTCGAACCTATTAATCCTGCTATATATATATGCTGAAGCAAGAAATAATTATGGTTCTTAATAAGTGTATACCAAATTTAAATCTGAACTGTTGTGACATCAAAGACATGTTCAGAATGCGTGCAGGACCAGTCTTACTAAAGATGAACTCTGTTGAATTTAGCAGGTTAATTCTTAAGTCTAATCCCCTTTTAAAGAAGAATGGGCTGTCGGCTGCCCCTGATGCCAGGCAAAGGAAAGCCCATAAAAACCTTAAACCAGACTTAGAGTATGCTTTGTCAAAACACCACCAAGCTAGGCTTAGGGGTGAAAAGTTATACATAGATGGCAGAGTGTTTGTTTATGACTTTCCTTTGGAATGTGTTAAGTAAGTAACCACCAGCTCCTGTGAAGTGAACAAACAGGGGCCTCCTTGAAACAGGTCAGCAGAAACAAGAGAAGTTGAACTAGCTAAAGAACTGGCTAGCAAAAAAATGGACATTTCCATTGCTGGCAGAGTGGTGTCTGAAAGTTCTGAGAGTGATAGTCAAGCCGAGAGTGATATTGAGATGGTGATCGAATTTAATATACGTGATCTGGAACCACATTTCTCAAAAGGGGCTCCATGTCCTGTCTGGAATTCTCCAATAGTTGCAAAAAATACTGAAAAGCAAAAAGCCTGGGAGGTCATAAGCCTGGATGATCAAAATTGTATTGATGCCCATAATGTTGCAAGAAAGGACTCTAGAACTGGTGGCAGAAGAGCTAACTACAGAGGTCAGTCAAGGAGCACCAGAGCTGCATCATCAAAAGATTATTATAGACTTTCATACTTACCTGATGAGTCAGAAACGCCCTTTGTCCTGCCAACACATGACCAGCTTGTTCTAAATGAATAGAGACAGTGTGGTCATGTTAACCATATGCGATTAATCACATGGAATGTCCAGGGTGTGAGAAATAAGGTTGAACAAGTACTGAAGGACCTAGGTGGTGTTGATATTATTGCTCTTGTGGAGTCATGGCGTAGTGATGATACAGTGCCTTATTTTGAAGGATACTGGGTAGAAAATGTGGCGCATAAACCAGCAAAGAATATGAAATATTATGGAGGTATTTTGTTGTTAATTAAGCTAGGTTGTTTCTGTAAACATTCTCAAATTTCTAGTGTATCAGAGAATATTATATGGGTTGGGATTCATCTTGTTAGTGGTAAAAGTTTGATTTTAGGTGCTGTGTATATTCCCCCTCAGAATAGTTTGTATGTAGTAGAAGTGACATGGGATTTATTAGAGGAGGGGCTTAGGCAATTGCAATCACGTTTTGATAAGGATTATTTTTTGGTGGTGGGGGGACTTTAATGCTTATATGGGAATATGTAAGGAGATTAATCAAGTTTCATTTGTTGATATGCAGGACCTGATACCTGATATTTATAAGACATCTAGAAGGAGCAAAGATATTGAAAGAAGGGTTAATTGTTGGGGTAAAAAGCTTCTGGATCTGTGTTCAAACAATGCATTAGTGATTGGAAATGGAAGAGTTGGGAAGGATGGGGAGGAGGTTGAGTTTACCTGTCTGTCTGGGACAAACCCTAGTGTAATTGATTATGTTTTGGTTGGTATTGAGCTCGTGGCCCTGACAGTTGATGTTGAGGTTCTTAGGGTCATAGGCTCTGACCACTTACCAGTTGAGATTAAGATTTGCCTTGGAAGAGCAGTTCCAAAGAATAAAAAAGGTGATAGTCCTACTAGTAGGATTACAAAGGATCTTTGTTTTTCAGGGAAGTTTTTAAAGAGTGAATGGAGTAAAGAGGAGCTGGAGTTGATGAAAGAGGAGTTTTTGAGGCCTGAAATAATTGAGAAATTAAAATGCAAATACAAAGTTTAGAAATACCACTTTTTATTAAGATAAGGAACATATCCTGCCAAGTTTCTGCTTAACAGGAAATTGAGAAATAACCACTTCCTAGCTATTGCGTTGGTTGGGTAAAGGAAGGTGTGGTTGATCAAAATATATAAAAGATACATTTTATGGGAAGGGGGAGACTGATACTAACTTTATGCTGGACTGACCTCTGGTCCATTGTTTTAGAAATACCTTGGAATTTTGTTGGATCATTGTTAGTGTCTAAGTTTCCTATTATATATTATTGTAGTTTTCCGAGACTTGTGGTCTACTTGGGACAGCCAGTCCCAGTAGAAAATATATATCTGGTATTATTATATGTTAATTGAATAAAAGTATTGTGTTATAGCCAACCTCTCTACAATCTACCTTTAGCCTCTCAAATATACCCAGCTGGTACACCTCATTAGTCCAGTCATAGCCTAAGGCACGCTACCAAAGTTTAATTACCCTAGGGCCATAGTTTATCTCTCCTATAAAAGGAGAATAAAGGCATCTGCCACTACATCACCATAAATACCATGAGAACCACGTTACCACAACTGGTGGCATTGCAGATAAACTGGGTTGAGAGGGCTAGATAAAAATAGTAGATTGAAATAAAATGGCTTTACCAGAGAAAAAAATGACTTCCCTATCAACAGTACTTGAAATTGCAAAAATTATACCCGAATACACGGGAATTTCAGATGTAGATGAGTTTATTGAAAAATTGAAAATTTTGGAGAAAATAACTGAATCGTTTGAGGATAATGTCAAAGAGCAATGCATTGCAGCCAGATTAAAGGGAAGCGCCCTTAAACATTTTGAGGCAATTAAGGAAAAAGAGCCCAAGGACATCAATACTCTAATTGAATCTTTTAAAACAAGGTTCATAGAGACCAGCATCTCCGAGAGGCTAAGAGCAGTGGTAGTGACATTCAATACATCAACTAGTATCAGGGAATATGCTGACAAAATTTGTTGATCTGTATGCTTACAATTAGAGAAAGGTGGAAATGACGAGACAGTACAGAAAGTACAGCTACATACGCTTACCCAGGGGTTACCAAAAAAGCTATTAAGACTAATATTATCACGGAAACCTGAAAATTTAGAGCAGGCTATAATCCTAGTAGAAACAGAGGTAAAAATTGACGAGGCTATGAAAAAGTTTGATCAGATGTCAATAAATAATACAGGAGTCCAAGAAAGTATAAAATATGAAAGGGGACAGAAACGGGTGAACTTTGAGGAGCCAAATCGTGAACCAAAAAGGCGCGACGGAGGCCGAGGGTCGCCATCTATGGAAATAGCTGACAGATTCCACAACCTTGAGAGATTAGCAGCAAATAACTATAAAAAACATGGGCACCGTCCCCCACCAAAGACAGATAGTTTGGGACCAACAATGACAGATCAAAAATATTTAGAAGTAACCAGGAAAAAACAAACAATTTAAGAGGAAATTTAATTGCTATTATTGTGGCAAACCAAACCACTATGCAGCAGATTGCTGGCATAGAATATGCAAAGAAGGCCAGATGTACAAGACAAGACACCAGTTCAGAAAACAGGGGGGCAGAAATTTAGGAAGGTAGGGAACACATAATACTTGGCAAACACCTAGTAATATTCCTGAATTTAGGCCTAGAAGGCAAATGGTTAACAATACCCGGGGTCAAAGTAGCAACGCTGAAGAAAACTGGGATAACCCCAGAAAATATTGGCCAAACAGTGGGCATTTAAACAGAGAAACCAGCCTGTAATGGGTGACAGAGCTGCTTCCTTACAAAGACCCCTGTATAGTTAAGAATGTTATGATACAAATGCCAATAATAATAGTCTACCTTTTTTGCATTGTTTTAAAATTGAGTGTTTTCAAAATTTACCATGCTTACTAGATACGGGTGCATCAAAATCATTAGTTCAAGAGGGAGTTTTTAAGAGGTTCCCTCCTAGTGTCAAAAATCGCGTAAGCAGATGCCAGAATACTCTGACATCAGTAACAGGACACAGGCTGACAATCTTGGGGGAATGTCCATTAAAATTTAGCACAGGGGATAAAGAAATAACAGTAATGCTGATAATATGCAAGCAGCTACCATTTCCTTGTATTCTAGGAGTAGATGCCATCAGGAAATATGGGATCGTATGGGAACCCATATCTGATACAATAACCATAAACCAGGCAAATGAAACTAGTGGCCAAATTTGCGTAACAACAGATAAAGAGAGTGACGATTCGAATTATAACCTGAAAATAAGTTGCAAAGTCACAATAGAAGAGGAAACAACAGATCAAGTTCTAGCGACATTAAATACAAAAGAAGGAAACGTTAAAACAATGGACGCCATGATAGAAGGATACACCCTAAAAGAATACTCCATGATTTTCGTGGAAAATCAAGTTATTAAAACTGAAGATGGTATCACATACTTAAAACTATCAAACCTAAGTAATAATAAAGTAAAACTGAACCAAATAGAACTTGGATCAGTGGAAAAGATTTCAAATTCAGAAATAAAATCTCTAAACAGTCCAGAATTAAGCGTAATTTCACTAGCCACGAACAATTATCCTCATTAAAATCGCAACCACAAGAAAAGTATGGAATGTTGAAAACGGATTTTTTGCAAAAAATTGATTTAAAACATTTACGGGAAAACGTAAAAACCTGGGTGGAAAATATTCTTTGGCGTTTTAGATGGACTTTCGCAAGACACAAAGCGGATTACGGATTAACTCACTTAATCACGCACAAAACATCAACAGAGGGCCCTCCAATTAAAAAGTCACCATATAAAACACCTTATCATTTAAAACCATGGCTGGAAAGCCAAATAAAGGAAATAGAAGATCAGGGAATAATTAAAGAAAGTGTTAGCGACTGGTGATTTCCTCTAGTAATAGTCAGAAAAAAAGATAACACCTGGAGATTATGTATAGATTTTAGAGCACTAAATACCGTCACAGTAAAAGACGTCACGAAACTACCAAGAATTGATACGATTTTGGATTAGCTGGGAGGTACAAAATAATAAACTAATTTTGACTTAATAGCAGGACATTGGCAAATCGCTTTAGATTCACAGACAAAGCATAAGGCAACAGTTATTGTAGAAGATGGAAGACCGTTTTCACTTGAACGTATGCGTTTCGTCTTATCATTTATTCCAAATTGTGTTAGCTAAATAATGAATTTGGTACTGAAGGATAACGAACCAGGAAGGAAAAAGATACCTTGGCTTATTTAGATGATGTAATTTTGTTTAATGAAAACCTGGAAGACCACTTGGTCGGACTTAGAAAAATACTGGAACAGTTTGAAAAAGCAAGCTTAAAATTAAAACCAGAAAAGTTAAAAATAGTAGTGCCAAAATCAGTCTTTCTTGGACACCTGATAAACCAAGGTACTATTTCACCAACTAGAAAAGTTTACAGTCATAGAAAATTTACAGCCTCCTAAAGATCAAAGAAACTGCAGATCAGTTTGTGGTCTTTTAAGTTATTTCAGACAATATATTAAAAATTATACAACAATTGCACAACCTTTTACAAACCTTTTTAAAAAATCAGGTAAATTCGAATGTCCAGCGGACGCAATACAAGTGCTGGATGAAATAAAAAGGCAATTATTACAGGCACCAATACTTAAACTACCAGGTTTGTCACAAGATTTCTGTTTACAAACAGATACTTCGGGGTACAATATTGGAGCCATAGTATTAAACATAAATTCAGAAGGAGTAGAATCAATAGTCCAATACGCCAGCAGGTCACTGTCGGAGGCAGAGAGAAAATATTCAACAGTTGAAAGGGAATGTTTAGCAGTTGTTGTTTTTACAGAATATTTTCGACAATTTTTACTTGGAAAAAATTCATTTTACGCGTAGATCAAAAATCCCTAATTTGGCTATATACGATGCAAAATACTTCAGCAGGACTGACACGGTGGATACTACGTCTGCAAGCATATTCATATACCCCAATATATATAAAGGGCCATACAAACATAAAACCAGACTATTTGTCACAAAATCCTGATACGGAAGGAAATTTGATAACAACCATCCAGAACAAACTGGAAGGGCTAGACATACTATTTAATGAAAATATTTCGAATCATCAGGATAAAGATGATTTTTGTTTAGCGATGAAATCCTTTTTATCAAAGGAAACGGAACTGCAAGAGCACTTTAAACATTTTTTGAAGGACTTAGATAATTTTGATCTTGATGAAAGTAAAAATCTTTTGGTAAGATATCACAGACCATCGCAAGAATATAGAAAAATTGACTTAAGAATTATTCCAGTAATTCCAAAATCATTGGAATGAGAAATTGTACAGATGGTAAACCCAAAGAGTGGCTGTCACATAGGAGAAGCGAAAACTATGGGGAGGCTAAGAGGAAATTTTTATTTTCCAAAAATGTACTCGAAAGTAAAAGCTTTCATACAAAGTTGCCAAGAATCTGCCAAACAAAAGTCGCCACCAAAGACCCCTAGGGCTGATTTAGGTCTCTACCCCACCCTTTCAGGGGTTGGAGCATTAATGTCAATAGACATTTGGGGAACAGGAGGAAGTTCACCAGTTTCCAGGAAATGCAACAGGTGTGTACTAACCGCAGTTGACCATTTTAACTCATACCTATACGCTTTTCCAATTAAAGACGAAAAGACAAAAACCATTGTAAAAGTTTTAGTCAACCACCTCCTTTTGGAACAAGTAATTTTTCCTAGAATTTTACTTAGTGACAAATGGGCCATGTCTTAAAGCCAAAATATTAGACGAAATTACGGAATATCTGGGGGTTAAACGATGGTTTACCTAGTCTTATACGGCAGCCGCTAATGGAAAGGTTGAACGCAAACATAAGGAATTAGCTTACATGCTAGGGATACAGGCAAGAGAGGAAAAATGCAAATTGGGATGAACATTTACCATTCGTAGTCTTTGCAATAAATACGGCTTTTTCACGTTCTTTAAAAGAAACGCCATTTTTTTACAACATCTAAGAGATCCCAGAATTTTTTTAGATGAAATACAAAATGATAGAATATATTATAACCTATACCAATATAAGCAAAAAATGGTAAAGCGAATGAAAAAAGCTATGGAACAAGTTAAAGAAAATTTGGAAGATACGAAAACAGAACAAAAAAGAAAAATACGACAAAACAAGCAAAAATAAGACAAATTATTGTTTAGGAGACTTGGTTTACGTATACAAAACCAACCTGGAAGGGACAAAAAAGTTAAAACCGAAATGGGATGGGCCCTACAGGATTGTAAAAATTCCACCAAATAACTTAACATATGCTCTAAAGAGTTATTATTATAAAAAGGAAGAAGTAGTACACCGTAATAGAATTAAAAAAGGATTTTTTTTAAAACCTTGGAAATCAGAGCCTATTCCTTCAGAAGAAGAAATAGAGGAAACAATTTCACCAGTATATATCAAAAGACCATATGAATTTTATGACCTTTTTAACGACCACAACGGTTGGGAGGAGTGGAAGGAGTATTTAGCCCAGTCTTGGCTACAAACTCTCCACAGCAAACAAGTGAAAAAGGGAAATATTCGATGCTCATTAGAAAATAGCAATTAAGAGCCTCAAACACAACCTAAGGGTTTAAAACGTGATAAACCAAAGGTGAAATCCAAAGAGGAAGAAAAATTGGAAGGAACCAATGAATTATCTGATCTTCATACATTAGACTCACCTACAGTCTTAACACAAAAATGGCTTATGGAACAAACGCCATCTACCATACGCGAGCTAACAGAATGTGACACCAATAATTCATTTACAGAAACAGATACAACTAAACCTGGGCCATCGTTAAGAAAACCCTTCTTAAGAGAGAAATTATGGAGAAAAGTAAAGAAACCATAAGGACAGCGACAAGCTCTTTTGTCTGCAACACAAGCAGGTAAATAACTTATCAAAAAGGCCAAACATAATGAAAAACAAAGATTACAGATATTTGACGAGGCAACAAAACCGCGCTCGAATTCAGAGCCTTTTAAACTACACTATAGAGACCACGCAAAAACTTGTAAATATTATAAAGAAGAGAAACAAAAATTTGGAGTCCAAAATTCAGACCAGGAAACGGAGAAAGGGAGGACAAGCGTGGCTCCCAGCCGATTAATATTTGAATAAAATTAAATGATAACGGGAAAAAATAAACGAGTAAAGAGCCTCTAAAGAAATATCTATATTTTAATAATGTCAAAATTTCCTTCATAATATATCAAATAAATACGGTCTGCTAGTAGAAATCAAATAGATTGAAGTAAATAGTCCCTTATATCCCAATTATTCGACAAATAGATTGTACCATTAAAAGCCAACAGAAACCTTATCACGGAAACAATTACACAGTGGCGTTACAGTTAAAGTTATTAATAGTTGACTCATAACTTTTAACTGGTGTAGTGAAAATAACTGAATTATAAATATTCAGAACCAGAATTAAAAGGCGATTCTTTTAATATGTATATTGGAAAAAAATATTTTTTTGGGTGCTTAAAAAAAAGAAAAAATCGTTTATTTTTGACGGGAACTAAAAAAATAATAACAGAAAAATACAACCAGAGTTCACATTAAGTGCCGGCTATGTATAAAAGCTAGCTGTAATCTTAATATAATTACTTATAGTTTAATATAATAATTTTTGGTAAAAAGAAAAAAAAAATTAAAGACAATAATTAAGCGCGATAGAGATTTAAGCGAAACTTAGAATAAGCTTAGAAAGCAAAAAAAAGTGCGAGGTAAAAGAAACGAAAAGCAATATAAAAATAAATTATAACCTAAAAACTTACCAGGAGGTAAAAGCCAACGACAAAATGCATTAAAAAAAAACTCATCGTCACAAGCAAACCACAGTATTTAAAGAAAATAATTTTTTCTGTAGAAATGTATTGTATCTGGCAAAATAAGCTGGCACAGAAGATTTTTAATTTCAATAAGCGGTTTTCATCTGTGTCAACCTAGACACCTTATTCTCAAGCCGATGAACCGTAACATAAACTAAACCTATCCACTTTTTTTTGAAAATAAAATATAACATTACACAACAAAAAAAACTTGCAGTAATGAACAGAAAATTCATTCAGACAACTTTCCCAGATTTAAGCTTGTCAATAAACTACAGATAGTGAAAATTGTATTCAAAGTTATGTAGCCTTGCAAAGGGAATTGTTGTCTCTCTTTGGCAAATAAAATAAGATCGTAATTAAAACTAAAATAGAATCTGTAACCAGTATGTCGTAAAAATTGCATTTTTATAAAGAAATGTGAACTAGCGAATGCAGGGCAAAACTTAATTAAGAGTGTTCTGAAAATCAGCTGAAAAAAAATACAGTACTTTTCTAACACGAACACTTTCGGACGAAGAAATTTAAATAGTTTTAAAAAAAATACAGGTTGCAACAATAGACACCCCCCCCCCCTCTTAAAAGAAAAAAAAAATGAATTTGACCCTAGAATGGCAATCAGCATAGACATGTAAAAATTATGGAATAAAACAAGAAACATATAAATATAGGCTTAAAAGAGACCTATAATACTGAAAAAGCTGAAAAGGACTTGAAAAAAACCCTTAGGCTTAATTGAAGTAAATAATAAAAAAAATATAAGCCAGACGAAATTAAAAGGAAAAGAAATTCAACGGAGTCAGTTAAACTCTGTTATACATGCTTATTGAACTTGCCGAACGAAACTAGTATGAAAATTGTACTAATCAAGTACAAAATAAGTAGCATTACTTCGGAGCCACCGTTAAAAGTGGTTAACTTGGGCCGAGATTAATAGAAATATTGGAGAAATGCTCCAAGTAGACAGGAAATTTTTTTTATGTCGTTGTTGTTTTAAAAAAAATGACTAACATGGCATGAAAAATTAAAAGTAGGCACATAATAGCCTTAAGGACCTAAGTTGAAGTTGAAATTTAAGACAAGACCACTAAAAGTTGGGAAGTTAAACTGAAAATAGTCCTTGTCACTTGTATGTAAAAAAATAAATTACTGTGTGCCACGAAGGCCAGGTATATGTTCTGCAGAAGGGCCACTTTGTTTGATAACAGAATAGCCCAATAGGAAACTGTGGCCACAAATCAAAAAAAAGTGTGGCAATAGTATACGATATAATTAATTATTGTGTGTGCAGGTTCATAATAGTCCTTTTAGCTGTAGCTGATGACAAGAGAACTTAGAAACGCTATAAGAGATACCAGAAGGCAGTCTTGGTAAGCAA
>NC_142810.1:40151031-40176031 GCF_049724085.1 Artemia sp. Qi Xiang Cuo
AAAAATTGAATTTTTGATGTTTGTAGTTAGAGTTTGCGGTGTTTTCTTAGTCACTACCAAAACAAAGTTTTTTCGCCTTTTTCACTACCTCTTGGACGTGGAGGCTAAACGAACAGTCAACGCTGAACGTAACGCCGAGAATAACTGCCGACGATACGCTTTGGTATGGTGGAGGGGGGCACTGAAAATCCCTTTTGAGAGGGATAAATCGAAGAATTTTGGTTTTCGTTTCGTTGATTTGTAGGCTGTTTTCAGAACACTGGTCTCTAAAGTTGTCGATAAATGATTCACTGAACTGGGGAACGGTTTGAGACTTCTCAATGAGGTATTTTAACAGGGTGGAAAGGTCATCTACGAATTTGAACCGTTCGTCAAAATCGGCAAGGACGAAGTTGATCACTGCCAAGAACAACAAGGCAGCGAGTTTAGTGCCTTGTGGGGCACCACACGTAAGCTCAGACCATTCCGAATCAGTATCACCCGGGTGGAGACCATATACACTCTGTAGTCGGTCGTGCAAGAAATCTATTATTAATAAGAGAATATGTCTGCAAGCTCCCATAACCTTCAGATTGTTCACTGCAGTAAAATGGCGTATCAAGTCGAAGGCTTTTTTAAAGTCGGCTTTGAGGAGATCTACAATTGTGGCTCCTTGGTCAAGCCACTCGACAATAAGGTAATGCAGACGCATAAGATAAACAGTTGTACTACTACCTTTCAAGCACCCGTCTTGGTATGGATCAAGAGAGCCCTGGACTTGTGATTTTAAAAAAAAAAAAAAAAAAAAAAAAAAAATTTTTCGTTGAAAAACAAAAAATTTTTGCTTACATTAAATATTATCAATCGTTTGCTTTGTATACATTTATTACTCCCTACTATTCTCCGTTCACCACATTTTCACTTTATAGCAAAGTTCATATTCGTTTCTATATTTACACACCACCAATGTTTTAACCCATGGCCATAGTTGAGCCTCACTTTTCGGCCAATTTCAATGTGTTATAAATACTCCAAGAGTGTCAAAATTCCTTTATTAAATTATATTCCCTTCAACTCTTTCTTCTCTTCTGCCTGTCAATTTAATCACATGTTAAACAGAACACCTTAAGTTCGCTTTGCTTCTTATTACCTTTTGATCATTCCTTTCTTGGATTGTGTTTTTTACTCATTATTCCCCACCTCTACAAGCTATTCTTCATGTTATCAGTTTTTACCTCTCTTTCTTATTTCTTTGTGTTAATTATATGCTTCTCGTAGCTCTGAGTAAGCAACTGATGGATTATCAGCATTAAAAAAGAAACAAGTAAAAATATTGGAAAAGACCAAAATTCATTCCTTTGCTTATTCCTTTAAAATTTTTTATTTATTTAGAGGGTTCAAAAATACCATCCGAGGCCCTAAGACCGACTTCTAGTTCAGAAAAATGACCTAATCCTGATCTAATCCCATCACATGATGGGATTTTACTTATAGTTTCTATTCTAGACGTCTAGTTTCTATTTTCTAGTTTCTATCCAGACTTCTAGTTTCTATGCTAGACTTCAGGGTCAATAACAATTTTTATTTCATTTTTTTTAGTGCCTGAAGCGCTTTTACCTTGTAGTACTATAGAGCTGATTGAATTAGATGCTAGGAAAGAAAGACAAAGGGAGATGGGAGAGAGAAAAAGAGAGAAAAAGACCAAGAAAGAGATAGAGAGGGGGGGGAAGAGAGAGAGAGAGAGAGAGAGAGAGAGAGAGAGAGAGAGAGAGAGAGAGAGAGAGAGAGAGAGAGAGAGAGAGAGAGAGAGAGAGAGAGAGAGAGAGAGAGAGAGAGAGAAAGAGATAAACTAGCAAACAACAAAAAAGTGAAAATAACCTTTTCTTTTTTAGCTTTCTCTTTAATTTTTTTCTTCTTTTCCACACTCTCCGATCTTTCTCTGAAATCTCTGTCATACGAAACCGATCGATACTTCTCAACAGATTTCTTCCTTCTTTCTGAGGACCTATCCCGTTTCTTTTTAACAGGGGTAATATCCCGGTATTTCCGGTCTGGTAAGCGATCATCACGAGATGGGCATCGCTCTGGAGAGTATTCTCGATATTTGCTTGTGGCTGGTGAACGGGTCCTCCGTTTAGGGGAACGAGATTTATAAGTCTCTCCCTAAACAAAAATGAAAATATATAGCTAGAGTAAAAAGTGTTTATGCATCCATGACAAGACAAAATGGAATTCATTTCACAAAGAACAAGAAAAACTAAAGCTGTCCAGAGGGGGAGGGGGTGTAGGCAAAACTGCTATGGGTCTGTAGGGGCTTCAAACTGAATCCTTATGTTTTTTTCTTCATCGAGATCTTATCCCCATCTGGTCCTATTAAGGCAATTTATAATTTTCTCCCTAAGTAGAAATTAAAACAAAATAGTTAAAGTGCAAGAAGTATTGATCCATACATGAAAAGAAAAAATGAATTCATTTCACACAAAAAAATACAAGATACGAAGCACATCAAACCAATTGAACCAAGTCGAAGCTGCTCAAAGGACTAAAACCCAAGGGAAAATCCTATAGGTCTCAAAAGGGTTAAGTTGAAGAAGAGCGTGTTACTAAGAAAAAAGACTTACATCAATGTTTTAAAATTGCAGCTTTATTTTTCCTGATTCATCAAAATTTTACCCTCATTCAGCTCCACTAAAAACAAATGGGCCTACATCGAAAGGCTTCTGGGTCAGCGTTGATTTAAAAATGCTAATTTACTTTTCATTTTGTCCAAAATTAAATGAAACCGATTTTTATCTAGAAAATAATACCTTTAATCTTAAAAAAGCAAAAACACTCTTTGTAAGAAGAGGGATTCCACCCCTTTGTAAACTAGTCAAAACCTAAGGCCAATGGGTGGGTAAGGATAGAATCGATGGGTTGCAGGTCTTCAGTTGTCCTACTATGCCCTGACCCTGCTTATCCAAGTGTTTCATCAATTCCTTACAAGTTTGTAGTGTTTATGTAATTGAGGATTAAATTTGTATAGAAAAAAACTTAAAACTTCTTCGCATGCTGACCATGGTCTGCGTTGCGCAGGTACCAATCTCCTGATTCGATGCCTTCGGTCGGGAGTGCAATGCGTGGTTGGGGGGCAAATCACCCGACGCTTCCCTTGTTCCCCCCCCCCCAGATTTCTCCAGGTACCCATTTAGAGCTGGACCTAGAGCAAGGCTATGGGTTAAATATTTTCCAAGAAAAAATCAATGCGATAATTTAAAAAATGATTTTAAAAGTAACATCTTGAGAATATAAATTTTAAATCTTACAAAATATCGGATAAATTTATTGGAACTTTGCAAACTATGAAAATTACATTTAAAAATAGGCAATTAGTTTCAATTCAAGAACATCTTTCCGAGCCAATGTACAGCTTCAAAGACTACCTTCCTGATTTCAAACAATACGTCGATTAAAGAACCTTTATTGTTGAAATTGAAAAGGACAAAATATTTAGTTACTGCACAAAAAAAAATACAATTTAATCAAAGTTTCAGACAGCACCGATCTGAAAAAAAATGAGTTTGAGCATAGATTGGATTTTACTTATACTGTCAAAAGGATCATCCAAGCGTAAGCAAAAACCCTTACAGTTTTTAACGACTTTTGTCGTCATTCATACGTGTCAAGTTGCGTTTTACGTGCAAGCACGCTGGGTTCTCAGCCAAACTGTGGTAGACTTATGCGGGGCTCCCACGGCGTCAATCAAGTTAATAAAGTTTTTTTTTTTTTGAAAGTGTGAATCATAAAGTTTGTCCCACTCACACAAAGATTTCGCCATTTTGAGTTTACAGCAATTTTTCATTGAAAGCAACTGAAAAAGTCATACATGGAGCTGAGAAAACCTTCCAAGTAAATGAATTATTTTTAGAAATAATTGATTGTCGGAAATAATTTTCTGCCAAGAGTGAGATACTATGATATGTCGAATTGGAAATTAATGTTGGTTGTCATTAGTTTACTAAAAAAAATCGAAGGTTGCTCAGCAGAAAATAGAAAGATGCCACGTAATGTACAAATGGAAAAAAGAAAAGAAGAAACGAATTCCTAAAACATCTATAAACTTAAGAACCCTTTAATTTGGCTTACAAATCAGGTTGATAATAAGGCCTTTGTTCATAGCGTCCTCTTGGATAGTGTGGCGGTCCTGATGGTCAAACTGGCTGAGCCATGGGAGGATGAGAAGGAAAAACTGGACCAGGCGGATATAAAGGAGGTGGCAAATTCGCTGGTGGGACTGGAAATGGTGGTTGATACGATCCTGGTGGTATATCATATGCTGGTCGTTGAACTTGAGGATAAGTATGTGGCCTTTGTCTGGAAATTAAAAAAAAATTTAACTAAAAACTTTGATTCCATGAAAAAAATTCCCATGGTTGGAAATAATGAGTAAGTTGTAAACAGAATATTAGTACATCATAAAGGAAATACTAGTTTCATAACAAATTCAAGCATTTCTAACTCAGAAATATTGAAGCAAAATTATTTTGCTACTAAATAAAGTTTAGTGCTTTTCTAATAAAATAAAATTAATCTGAATTAAAACATAAATGCTGATGAACAATCTGGACCTCCACAAGGCGTTCGATAGTGTTGATAGAGAGCTATTAAAAAAAGCTCAGTTTGTAATTTGCCTCCCTTCATTTTTTTGTGAGGTTGATAGTGAGTATTCATATTTGTGTGAATGGAATCAGGATAGTTAATAACATCTTTTTTGTGCTTTTCGATATTAAGCTGGGAGTAAAACAAGGCGGCACTCTTCCTCCTAAATTGTTTAACATTTTTATAAATGAAGTTGTTGATTTTCTAGAGAATAGATGGGCTCCGAAAGTTAGTCTAGTGACCCATAAACTATCACTACTATTATTTGCAGATGATATTGCTTTGGTGGCTAGTACACCGCAAGATCTGCAGACGCTTTTGAGTCTTATAGAAGAATATTTGCAGATGAAAAAATTAAGGCTGAATGTTGAAAAGAGTGAAGTTGTTATTTTTAAAAAAAGGAAAACAAGTGGCGAAGATAATTATATATTTAAATTTAATAATAAGGAACTGAAAGTAAGTAAAAGAATAAAATATCTAGTATTTGTTTTATCGGAAAATGGAAGTTTAAAGAGTCATGTTGATGAGCTTTAATAGAGGCAAAGTTGCCATGTCTGCAATTCTCAGGAATATAGCGAAAATAGAAATGAGAAACCTGAAAATGCATAAAAGAATATTTAATGCAAAAATTTTACCAGTAATAGAATTTGGAGCAGAGATCTGGGGCAGGGACGTGGTACAGAATTTGGAGTCCCTCCAGCTCCAGTATTATAACATACTGTTTTGATTACATCAGACAACTCATTCGCAGATTCTGAAAGGTGATATGGGCCTGTTTTCGTTAAAACTACGTAGGTCTATTTTGATGCTTAGATTTTGGTTGAAGCTCATTAGGTGTAATGAAGATAGACTAGAGTAGTAACCAAGGTACTATTTCTGCCACTTTATGTTCCTTCCGGTTTTTCTGGTAGGTAATTCTATTCTATAGGAGCATTACACTCTTTCTTTGCCAGGGGATTTACGCAATTAATTAAACCTGTGTTATAGAACCAGCGCGTCTTGTTTCAAGTTTTAACGGACAAGTTTTTTGATAACTTGATAGGTGATTTGAATAAAAGGAACTCAATTTACTTCTTAGTGTTAAATGACAGATTTTCAAATACGATCATTTTGAAAAGCAGACAAAAAAATTGGTTTGTTCCCTCATTTCTGTAGGGCAGGAGATAACTTAATTTACTTAGACAATGAACGATATTAATTAGTGATTGATTGTATCAGTGGAGAAAAAAAAGGATTAAACTGATTAACAGTTAAGGTAACCCCAAAGGAGCTGTTAACTGAGGTAATTTGTTATAAATTTGAAAAATACCTAACGACGAATCGGAAATGTTTGATTAACATTTGCAAAAAAAGGGGTAACGAGATTTGCGATTTGGAGGAGATGGGATGATAGTGTACAGTATAATACACAAGTGATGTTTTGGAGCGTATTGTCAATTTAACGAGAAATGACTGAAAAGTGTTTTGAGGGAGATGGGTTGCATGGAGGGTTGAGTTGCATGAGAGTTCAGTTAAAGGGGAGTACAGTTACACGGAGGTTTAGTTAAATGGGGTCGAGTTGCATGGGGGTTCAGTAGCACGAGGGTTCAGTTGCATGGAGTTCAGTTGTACAGGGTTTTGGTTATACAGGGGTTCACTTACATGGAGCGAGTCAGTTGACCGCGGGGAGGGGGGGATTTGCGATTTAGAGTAGATGGGATGATAGTGTACTGTATAATACACAAGTGATGTTTTGGAGCGTATTGTCAATTTAACGAGAAATGACTGAAAAGTGTTTTGAGGGAGATGGGTTGCATGGAGGGTTGAGTTGCATGAGAGTTCAGTTAAAGGGGAGGGGGGGGGTACAGTTACACGGAGGTTTAGTTAAAAGGGGTCAAGTTGCATGGGGAATCAGTAGCACGAGGGTTCAGTTGCATGGGGGGGTTCAGAAGCTTGGGATTCAGTTACATGGGGGGGGGGGAGGGGGTTGTTACCTGTTTCTTTTATTCTAACTTAACTTGTAGGAATAGGACTTCATTCCATTGGCTAAATCCGTTTATTCATCTATAATGGTGAACAAAAAGACTATTAATTCTCCGTATTCTTCTTCTTCTTGCATGAGGGATTCAGTAGCACGAGGATTCAGTTGCTTGGGAGTTCAGTTGTACAGGGTTTCGGTTATACTGGGGTTCAATGACTGGGTGCTCTTCCGTTGAACGAGGGGGGGGGGAGTTGCAAGTTGGAGGAGATGGGATGATAGTGTACTGTATAATACAGAAGTGATATTTTGGAGCGTATTGTCAATTTAACGAGAATGTTTCACTATAAATAAGGCTATCATGTTTTACCGAACTTTCTAGGGCAGGAGTAACTATTTAGTTCAAATATTTCTAGGAAGATTTGAGTTTTGTGGCTGGTGTGGAAAAATGGTACTTGTTAAATATTTGGGTAAACATACGACTAAAAAATCTATGATTTGGGATGCGTGGGTTGCTATTTTTTTTACTTTTCTGGGCTGGTTTTCTTAGCCTTTCGCAGGTATGTATGATATTTTCTTGATAAAACATAGCAGTGACTACATCAGATGGTTTTGTAGTGCAGTGAGTTGTTACTAGTAGTATTATTTTTGTGTTTTTTGCAAGCCATTCATACTATACCTTAACGAGGGGGGGATTTGCGATTTGGAGGAGATGGGATGATAGTGTACTGTATAATACACAAGTGATATTTTGGAGCGTATTGTCAATTTAACGAGAATGCTTCACTATAAATAAGGCTATCGTGTTTTACCGAACTTTCTAGGGCAGGGGTAACTATTTAGTTTAAATAATTCTAGGAGGAATTGAGTTTTATGGATGGTATAGAAAAACTGTACTTGTTAAATATTTGGGTAAACATACGACTAAGAAATCTATGATTTGGGATGTGTGGGTTGCTATTTTTTTACTTTTCTCAGCTGGATTTCTTAGCCTTTCACATGTGTGTATGATATTTTCTTTATAAAACATAGCCGTGACTACATCAGATGGTTTTGTAGTGCAGTGAGTTGTTACTAGTAGTAGTATTTTCGTGTTTTTTGCAAGCCATTCATACTATACCTTAAATGCATTCAGATATTTTCTTGATCAAGCATAGCCGTGACTACATCAGATGGTTTTGTAGTTCAGTGAGTTGTTACTAGTAGTAGTATTTTCGTGTTTTTTGAAAGCCATTCATACTATACCTTAAATGCATTCAGATATTTTCTTTATAAAAAATAGCCCTGACTACATCAGATGGTTTTGTAGTGCAGTGAGTTGTTACTAGTAGTAGTTTTTTCGTGTTTTTTTCAAGCCATTCATACTATACCTTAAATGCATTCAGATATTTCTTTATAAAACATAGCCGTGACTACATCAGAAGGTTTTGTAGTGCAGTGAGTTGTTACTAGTAGTAGTATTTTCGTGTTTTTTTTTTGCAAGCCATTCATACTATGCCTTAAATGCATTCAGATATTTTCTTTATCAAACATAGCCGTGACTAAATCAGATAGTTTTTTAGTGCAGTGAGCTGTTACTAGTATTAGTATTTTCATGTTTTTTTTTTGCAAGCCAATCATACTATACCTTAAATGCATTCAGATATTTTCTTGATAAAACATAGCCGTGACTACATCAGATGGGTTTTTTTTTTGACTTTTCGGAGTTGGATTTCTTAGTCTTTCATAGGTATGTGTTGTCTGAAACCTATGATTTGGGATGGGTGGTTTGCTATTTTTGACTTTTCTGAGCTGGATTTCTTACCCTTTCATAGGTGGGTGTTGTCAGAAAATTATGATTTGGGATGTGTAGTTTGCTAGTTGGACTTTTCAGAGCTAGATTTCTTAGTCTTTCGTTGGTGTGTGTTGTCTGAAATCTATGATTTGGGATGTGTGGGTTGCTATTTTTTTACTTTTCTGAGCTGTCAGATGGTTTTGTAGTGCAGTGAGTTGTTACTAGTAGTAGTATTTTCGTGTTTTTTTCAAGCCATTCATGCTATAACTTAAATACATTCAGATATTTTCTTGATAAAACATAGCCGTGACTACATCAGATGGTTTTGTAGTGCAGTGAGTTGTTACTAGTAGTAGTATTTTCGGTGTTTTTTGCAAGCCATTCATGCTATACCTTCAATGCATTCAGATATTTTCTTGATCAAACATAGCCGTGACTACATCAGATGGTTTTGTAGTGCAGTGAGTTGTTACTAGTAATATTATTTTTGTGTTTTTTGACATAGTCGTGATCACATCAGATGGTTTTGTAGTGAAGTGAGTTGCTACTAGTAGTAGTATTTTCGTGTTTTTTTTGCAAGCCATTCATACTATGCCTTAAATGCATTCAGATATTTTCTTGATCAAACATAGCCGTGACTACATCAGATGGTTTTGTAGTGCAGTGAGTTGTTACTAGTAGTAGTATTTTAGTGTTTTTTGCAAGCCATTCATACTATACCTTAAATGCATTCAGATATTTTCTTGATCAAGCATAGCCGTGACTACATCAGATGTTTTTGTATTGCAGTGAGTTTTTACTATTAGTAGTTTTTTCGTGTTTTTTGCAAGCCATTCATACTATACCTTAAATGCATTCAGATATTTTCTTTATAAAACATAGCCGTGGCTACATCAGATGGTTTTGTAGTGCAGTGAGTTGTTACTAGTAGTAGTATTTTCGTGTTTTTTGCAAGCCATTAATACTATACCTTAAATGCATTCAGATATTTCTTCATAAAACATAGCCGTGACTACATCAGAAGGTTTTTTAGTGCAGTGAGTTGTTACTAGTAGTAGTATTTTCGTGCAAGCCATTCATACTATACCTTAAATGCATTCAGATATTTTCTTCATAAAACATAGCCATGACTACATCAGATGGTTTTGTAGTGCAGTGAGTTGTTACTAGTAGTAGTAGTAGTATTTTCGTGTTTTTTGCAAGCCATTCATGCTATACCTTAAATGCATGCAGATATTTTCTTGATCAAACATAGCCGCGACTACACCAGATGGTTTTGTAGTGCAGTGAGTTGTTACTAGTAGTAGTATTTTCGTGTTTTTTGACATAGTGGTGATAACATCAGATGGTTTTGTAGTTCAGTTTGTTATTACTAGTAGTAGTATTTTCGTGTTTTTTTTTTGAAAGCAATTCAGAATATTCCTTAAATGCATTAAGATATTGTCCTTTATCAAAAATAGACGTGACTAAATCAGATGGTTTTTTATTGCAGTGAGTTGTTAATAGTAGTAGTATTTTCGTGTTTTTTTTTGCAAGCCATTCATACTATGCCTTAAATTCATTCAGATATTTTCTTGATCAAACATAGCCGTGACTACATCAGATGGGTTTTTTTTTTGACTTTTCGGAGTTGGATTTCTTAGTCTTTCATAGGTATGTGTTGTCTGAAACCTATGATTTGGGATGGGTGGTTTGCTATTTTTGACTTTTCTGAGCTGGATTTCTTACCCTTTCATAGGTGGGTGTTGTCAGAAAATTATGATTTGGGATATGTAGTTTGCTAGTTGGACTTTTCAGAGCTAGATTTCTTAGTCTTTCGTTGGTGTGTGTTGTCTGAAATCTATGATTTGGGATGTGTGGGTTGCTATAGTATTTTCATGTTTTTTTTTTGCAAGCCATTCATACTATACCTTAAATGCATTCAGATATTTTCTTGATCAAACATAGCCGTGACCACATCAGATGGGTTTTTTTTTTTGACTTTTCGGAGTTGGATTTCTTAGTCTTTCATAGGTATGTGTTGTCTGAAACCTATGATTTGGGATGGGGGGTTTGCTATTTTTGACTTTTCTGAGCTGGATTTCCTACCCTTTCATAGGTGGGCGTTGTCAGAAAATTATGATTTGGGATGTGTAGTTTGCTAGTTGGACTTTTCAGAGCTAGATTTCTTAGTCTTTCGTTGGTGTGTGTTGTCTGAAATCTATGATTTGGGATGTGTGGGGTTGCTATTTTTTTACTTTTCTGAGCTGTCAGATGGTTTTGTAGTGCAGTGAGTTGTTACTAGTAGTAGTATTTTCGTGTTTTTTGAAAGCCATTCATACTATACCTTAAATGCATTCAGATATTTTCTTGATAAAACATAGCAGAGTCTACTTCATAAGGGTTTGTAGTGCAGTGAGTTTTTAATAGTTGTAGTATTTTGGGTTTTTTTTGCAAGCCATTCATGCTATACCTTAAATGCATTCAGATATTTTCTTGATCAAAAATAGCCTCTTGATTAAACATAGCCGCGACTACATCAGATGGTTTTGTAGTGCAGTGATTTGTTACTAGTAGAATTATTTTCGTGTTTTTTGACATAGTCGTGATAACATAAGTTGGTTTTTTAATGATTTGTGTTGTTACTATTATTTGTATTTTCGTGTTTTTTTTTTTTTGCAATCCAGTCAAAATATGCCTTAAACGTATTAATATATTTTATTTATCAAACATAGCCGTGACTACATCAGATGGTTTTGCAGTGCAGTGAGTTGTTACTAGTAGTAGTATTTTCATGTTTTTTTTGCAAGCCATTCATACTATACCTTAAATGCATTCAGATATTTTCTTGATAAAACATAGCCGTGACTACATCAGATGGTTTTTTTTTTTACTTTTCGGAGTTGGATTTATTAGTCTTTCATAGGTATGTGTTGTCTGAAACCTATGATTTGGGATGAGTGGTTTGCTATTTTTGACTTTTCTGAGCTAGCTTTCATACCCTATAATAGGTGTGTGTTGTCAGAAAATTATGATTTGGGATGTGTAGTTTGCTAGTTGGACTTTTCAGAGATAGATTTCTTAGTCTTTCGTTGGTGTGTGTTGTCTCAAATCTATGATTTGGGATGTGTGGGTTGCTATAGTATTTTCATGTTTTTTTTGCAAGCCATTCATACTATACCTTAAATGCATTCAGATATTTTCTTGATCAAACATAGCCGTGACCACATCAGATGGTTTTTTTTTTTTTGACTTTTCGGAGTTGGATTTCTTAGTCTTTCATAGGTATGTGTTTATAACATTTCTAGATGCCCCCCCCCCGATCAGGTTAAGTGGCGCGCCACTTAACCTGATGTAAGTTAACCTATAAATGTTAGGTAACCTAACCTAATCTAACCTAACCTGACCTTGGTGGTGGGGGACCTACCCATATCAGGCTTTCAACCCCGTGGCCCCGGGGTTGGGAGGTTGGGGGGGGGGGCATCTAGAAATGTTAGGTGACCTGACCTTGGTGGTTAGGTTAGGTTAGAGAACCCATGGTAGAGAATTTAACTGTGACAAGCTAAACCACGACAAAACACTACTGGAATCAAGAAAATATCTGAATGCATTTAAAGCATAGTATGACTGGCTTGCAAAAAACACGAAAATACTACTACTATTAACAACTCACTGCAATACAAAACCATATGATGCTTAGTCGGACACGTTTGATAATTAATAATTATTAGTTCATTTTAATTATATAATGATAGGTTTGTAAAAAACAATAAAATGCTACTACTAGTTAAAAAAAACATCACAACAAAAAAAAAAGAGGTAATCAATGACACATTTTTTCAAGAAAATATATCGATGCATTTAAGGCATAGTATAAATGTCTTGCAAAAAAAACACGAAAATACTACTACTAGTCACAACTCACTTCACTACAAAACCATCTGATGTGATCACGACTATGTCAAAAAACACAAAAATACTATTACTAGTAACAACTCACTGCACTACAAAACCCTCTGACGTAGTCACGGCTATGTTTGATCAAGAAAATATCTGAATGCATTTAAGGTATAGCATTAATGGCTTGCAAAAAACACCCAAAATACTACTACTAGTAACAACTCACTGCACTACAAAACCATCTGATGTAGTCACGGCTATGTTTTATCAAGAAAATATATGAATGCATTTAAGGTATAGAATGAATGGATTGCAAAAAACACGAAAATACTACTACTAGTAACAACTCACTGCACTACAAAACCATCTGACAGCTCAGAAAAGTAAAAAAATAGCAACCCCACACATCCCAAATCATAGATTTCAGACAACACACACCAACGAAAGACTAAGAAATCTAGCTCTGAAAAGTCCAACTAGCAAACTACATATCCCAAATCATAATTTTCTGACAACACCCACCTATGAAAGGGTAGGAAATCCAGCTCAGAAAAGTCAAAAATAGCAAACCACCCATCCCAAATCATAGGTTTCAGACAACACATACCTATGAAAGACTAAGAAATCCAACTCCGAAAAGTAAAAAAAAAACCATCTGATGTGGTCACGGCTATGTTTGATCAAGAAAATATCTGAATGCATTTAAGGTATAGTATGAATGGCTTGCAAAAAAAAAACATGAAAATACTATAGCAACCCACACATCCCAAATCATAGATTTCAGACAACACACACCAACGAAAGACTAAGAAATCTAGCTCTGAAAAGTCCAACTAGCAAACTACACATCCCAAATCATAATTTTCTGACATCACCCACCTATGAAAGGGTAGGAAATCCAGCTCAAAAAAGTCAAAAATAGCAAACCACCCATCCCAAATCATAGGTTTCAGACAACACATACCTATGAAAGACTAAGAAAACCAACTCCGAAAAGTCAAAAAAAAAAAACCATCTGATGTGGTCACGGCTATGTTTGATCAAGAAAATATCTGAATGCATTTAAGGTATAGTATGAATGGCTTGTAAAAAAAAACATGAAAATACTACTACTAGTAACAACTCACTGCACTACAAAACTATCTGATGTAGTCACGGCTATGTTTGATCAAGAAAATATCTGAATGCATTTAAGGCATAGTCTGAATGGATTGAAAAAAAAAACACGAAAATACTACTACTAGTAACAACTCACTTCACTAAAAAACCATCTGATGTGATCACGACTATGTCAAAAAAAACGAAAATACTACTACTAGTAACAACTCACTGCACTAAAAAACCATCTGGTGTAGTCGCGGCTATGTTTAATCAAGAGGCTATGTTTGATCAAGAAAATATCTGAATGCATTTAAGGTATAGCATTAATGGCTTGCTAAAACACCCAAAATACTACTACTAGTAACAACTCACTGCACTACAAAACCATCTGATGTAGTCACGGCTATGTTTTATCAAGAAAATATCTGAATGCATTTAAGGTATAGTATGAATGTCTTGCAAAAAACACGAAAATACTACTACTAGTAACAACTCACTGCACTACAAAACCATCTGACAGCTCAGAAAAGTAAAAAAATAGCAACCCCACACATCCCAAATCATAGATTTCAGACAACACACACCAACGAAAGACTAAGAAATCTAGCTCTGAAAAGTCCAACTAGCAAACTACACATCCCAATTCATAATTTTCTGACAACACCCATCTATGAAAGGGTAAGAAATCCAGCTCAGAAAAGTCAAAAATAGCAAACCACCCATCCCAAATCATCGGTTTCAGACAACACATACCTATGAAAGACTAATAAATCCAACTCCGAAAAGTCAAAAAAAAAAAAAACCATCTGATGTGGTCACGGCTATGTTTGATCAAGAAAATATCTGAATGCATTTAAGGTATAGTATGAATGGCTTGCAAAAAAAAACATGAAAATACTATAGCAACCCACACATCCCAAATCATAGATTTCAGACAACACACACCAACGAAAGACTAAGAAATCTAGCTCTGAAAAGTCCAACTAGCAAACTACACATCCCAAATCATAATTTTCTGACAACACCCACCTATGAAAGAGTAGGAAATCCAGCTCAGAAAAGTCAAAAATAGCAAACCACCCATCCCAAATCATAGGTTTCAGACAACACATACCTATGAAAGACTAAGAAATCCGACTCCGAAAAGTCAAAAAAAAAACCCATCTGATGTGGTCTCGGCTATGTTTGATCAAGAAAATATCTGAATGCATTTAAGGTATAGTATGAATGGCTTGCAAAAAAAAACACGAAAATACTAATACTAGTAACAGCTCACTTAACTACAAAACTATCTGATGTAGTCACGGATATGTTTGATCAAGAAAATATATGAATGCATTTAAGGCATAGTATGAATGGCTTGCAAAAAAAAACACGAAAATACTACTACTAGTAACAGCTCACTGCACTACAAAACTATCTGATGTAGTCACGGCTATGTTTTATCAAGAAAATATCTTAATTCATTTAATGCATATTATGAATGGCTTGCAAAAAAAAACACGAAAATACTACTACTAGTAACAACTCACTTCACTACAAAACCATCTGATGTGATCACGATTATGTCAAAAAACACGAAAATACTACTACTAGTAACAACTCACTGCACTAAAAAACCATCTGATGTAGTCACGGCTATGTTTAATCAAGAGGCTATGTTTGATCAAGAAAATATCTGAATGCATTTAAGGTATAGCATGAATGGCTTGCAAAAAACACCCAAAATACTACTACTAGTAACAACTCACTGCACTACAAAACCATCTGATGTAGTCACGGCTATGTTTTATCAAGAAAATATCTGAATGCATTTAAGGTATAGCATGAATGGCTTGCAAAAAACACGAAAATACTACTACTAGTAACAACTCACTGCACTACAAAACCATCTGACAGCTCAGAAAAGTAAAAAAATAGCAACCCCACACATCCCAAATCATATATTTCAGACAACACACACCAACGAAAGACTAAGAAATCTAGCTCTGAAAAGTCCAACTAGCAAACTACACATCCCAATTCATAATTTTCTGACAACACCCATCTATGAAAGGGTAAGAAATCCAGCTCAGAAAAGTAAAAAACAGCAAACCATCCATCCCAAATCAACGGTTTCAGACAACAAATACTTATGAAAGACTAATAAATCCAACTCCGAAAAGTCAAAAAAAAAAAAACCATCTGATATGGTAACGGCTATGTTTGATCAAGAAAATATCTGAATGCATTTAAGGTATAGTATGAATGGCTTGCAAAAAAAACATGAAAATACTATAGCAACCCACACATCCCAAATCATAGATTTCAGACAACACACACCAACGAAAGACTAAGAAATCTAGCTCTGAAAAGTCCAACTAGCAAACTACACATCCCAAATCATAATTTTCTGACAACACCCACCTATGAAAGAGTAGGAAATCCAGCTCAGAAAAGTCAAAAATAGCAAACCCCCCATCCCAAATCATAGGTTTCAGACAACACATACCTATGAAAGACTAAGAAATCCGACTCCGAAAAGTCAAAAAAAAAAACCCATCTGATGTGGTCTCGGCTATGTTTGATCAAGAAAATATCTGAATGCATTTAAGGTATAGTATGAATGGCTTGCAAAAAAAAACATGAAAATACTACTACTAGTAACAGCTCACTGAACTAAAAAACTATCTGATGTAGTCACGTCTATGTTTGATCAAGAAAATATCTGAATTCATTTAAGTCATATTATGAATGGCTTGCAAAAAAAAACACGAAAATACTACTACTAGTAACAACTCACTTCACTACAAAACCATCTGATGTGATCACGATTATGTCAAAAAAAACTAAAATACTTCTACTAGTAACAACTCACTGCACTACAAAACCATCTGATGTAGTCGCGGCTATGTTTTATCAAGAAAATATCTGCATGAATTTAAGGTATAGAATGAATGGCTTGCAAAAAACCCGAAAATACTACTACTACTACTAGTAACAACTCACTGCACTACAAAACCATCTGATGTAGTCATGGCTATGTTTTATGAAGAAAATATCTGAATGCATTTAAGGTATAGTATGAATGGCTTGCAAAAAACACGAAAATACTGCTACTAGTAACAACTCACTGCACTACAAAACCTTCTGATGTAGTCACGGCTATGTTTTATCAAGAAATATCTGAATGCATTTAAGGTATAGTATGAAAGGCTTGCAAAAAACACGAAAATACTACTACTAGTAACAACTCACTGAACTACAAAACCATCTGATGTAGACAGGGCTATGTTTTATAAAGAAAATATCTGAATGCATTTAAGGTATAGTATGAATGGCTTTCAAAAAACACGAAAATACTACTACTAGTAACAACTCACTGCACCACAAAACCATCAGATTCAGTCACGGCCATGTTTTATCATGAAAATATATGAATGAATTTAAGGTATAATATAAAAGGCTTGTAAAAAACCCGAAAATGCTACTAATAGTAACAACTCACTGCACTAAAAAACAATAAGAGGTAATCACGGCAAGGTTTTATCAATAAAATATCTGAATACATTTAAGGCATAGTATGAATGGCTTGCAAAAAAAAAACACGAAAATACTACTACTAGTAACAACTCACTTCACTGCAAAACCATCTGATGTGATCACGACTATGTCAAAAAACACAAAAATAATACTACTAGTAACAACTCACTGCACTACAAAACCCTCTGATGTAGTCACGGCTATGTTTGATCAAGAAAATATCTGAATGCATTTAAGGTATAGCATGAATGGCTTGCTAAAACACCCAAAATACTACTACTAGTAAAGACTCACTGAACTACAAAACAATCTGATGTAGTCACGGCTATGTTTTATCAAGAAAATATCTGAATGTATTTAAGGTATAGCATGAATGGCTTGCAAAAAACACGAAAATACTACTACTAGTAACAACTCACTGCACTACAAAAGCATCTGACAGCTCAGAAAAGTAAAAAAATAGCAACCCACACATCCCAAATCATAGATTTCAGACAACACACACCAACAAAAGACTAAGAAATCTAGCTCTGAAAAGTCCAACTAGCAAACTACATATCCCAAATCATAATTTTCTGACAACACCCACCTATGAAAGGGTAAGAAATCCAGCTCAGAAAAGTCAAAAATAGCAAACCACCCATCCAAAATCATAGGTTTCAGACAACACATACCTATGAAAGACTAAGAAATCCAACTCCGAAAAGTCAAAAAAAAAAACCCATCTGATGTAGTCACGGCTATGTTTGATCAAGAAAATATCTGAATGCATTTAAGGTATAGTATGAATGGCTTGCAAAAAAAACATGAAAATACTACTACTAGTAACAGCTCACTGCACTACAAAACTATCTGATGTAGTCACGGCTATTTTTGATCAATAAAATATCTTAATGCATTTAAGGCATAGTATGAATGGATTGCAAAAAAAAAAAACACGAAAATACTACTACTAGTAACAACTCACTTCACTACAAAACCATCTGATGTGATCACGACTATGTCAAAAACACGAAAATACTACTACTAGTAACAACTCACTGCACTACAAAACCATCTGGTGTAGTCACGGCTATGTTTGATCAAGAAAATATCTGCATGCATTTAAGGTATAGTATGAATTGCTTACAAAAAACACGAAAATACTGCTACTAGTAACAACTCACTGCACTACAAACCCATCTGATGTAGTCATGGTTATGTTTTATCAAGAAAATATCTGAATGCATTTAAGGTATATTATGAATGGCTTGAAAAGTATGGATGGCTTGCAAAAAACACGAAAGTAATACTACTAGTAACAACTCACTGCAACACAAAACCATCTGATGTAGTCACGGCTATGTTTTATGAAGAAAATATCTTAATGCATTTAAGGTATAGTATGAATGGCTTGCAAAAAACACGAAAATACTACTACTAGTAACAACTCACTGCACTACAAAACAATCTGATGTAGCCACTGCTATTTTTTATCAATGAAATATCTGAATTAATTTAAGTTATAGTATGAATGGCTTTCAAAAAACACGAAAATACTACTACTAGTAACAACTCACTGAACTACAAAAACATCTGATGTAGTCACGGCTATGATTGATCAAGAAAATATCTGAATGCATTTAAGGTATAGTATGAATGGCTTGCAAAAAACACGAAAATACTACTACTAGTAACAACTCACTGCACTACAAAACCATCTGATGTAGTCACGGCTATGTTTTATCAAGAAAATATCATACACACCTATGAAAGGCTAAGAAATCCAGCTCAGAAAAGTAAAAAAATAGCAACGCACACATCCCAAATCATAGATTTCTTAGTCATATGTTTACCCGAATATTTAACAATTACCATTTTTCCATACCATCCATAAAACTTAATTCCTCCTAGAATTATTTAAACTAAATAGTTACCCCTGCCCTAGAAAGTTCGGTAAAACACGATAGCCTTATTTATAGTGAAGCATTATCGTTAAATTGACAATACGCTCCAAAATATCACTTGTGTATTATACAGTATACTATCATCCCATCTCCTCCAAATCGCAAATCCCCCCCTCGTTAAGGTATAGTATGAATGGCTTGCAAAAAACACGAAAATACTACTACTAGTAACAACTAACTGCACTACAAAACCATCTGATGTAGTCACTGCTATGTTTTATCAAGAAAATATCATACACACCTATGAAAGGCTAAGAAATTCAGCTGAGAAAAGTAAAAAAATAGCAACCCACACATCCCAAATCATAGATTTCTTAGTCGTATGTTTACCCAAATATTTAACAAGTACCATTTTTCCATACCATCCATAAAACTCAATTCTTCCTAGAATTATTTAAACTAAATAGTTACCCCTGCCCTAGAAAGTTCGGTAAAACACGATAGCCTTATTTATGGTGAAGCATTCTCGTTAAATTGACAATACGCTACAAAACATCACTTCTTTATTATACAGTACACTAGCACCCCCTCTCCTTCCAATCGCAAATCCCCCCCCCCTAGTTCATCTGAGTTCCTTCAGAAACGTGAACCCCTGTATAACCAAAACCCTTTACAACTGAACCCCCATGCACCTGACCCCTCATGCTACTGAATCCCCTCATGCAAGAAGAAGGAGAACACGGAGAATTAATAGTCTTTTTGTTCACCATTATACATAAATAAACGGATTTAGCCAATGGAATGAAGTCCTATTCCTACAAGTAAAGTTAGAATAAAAGAAACAGGTAACAACCCTCTCCCCCCCCATGTAACTGAATCCCAAGCTTCTGAACAACCCCATGCAACTGAACCCTCGTGCTACTGAACCCCCATGCAACTTGACCCCTTTTAACTAAACCTCCGTGTAACTGTACCCCCCCCCCCTTTAACTGAACTCTCATGCAACTCAACCCTCCATGCAACCCATCTCCCTCAAAACACTTTTCAGTCATTTCTCGTTAAATTGACAATACGCTCCAAAACATCACTTGTGTATTATACAGTACACTATCATCCCATCTCCTCCAACTCGCACATCCCCCCCGCCCCTCGTTCAACTGAATCGCTCCATGTAAGTGAACCCCGGGATAACCCAAACCCAGTACAACTGAACCCCAAGCAACAGAACCCACGTGCTACTGAACTCCCAAGCAACTCAGCCCCATTTGACTAAACCTCCGTGTAACTGTACTCCCCTTTAACTGAACTTTCAAGCAACTCAACCCTCCATGCAAACCATCTCCCTCAAAACACTTTTCAGTCATTTCTCGTTAAATTGATAATACGCTCCAAAACATCACTTGTGTATTATACTGTACACTATCATCCCATCTCCTCCAAATCGCAAATCTCGTTACCCCTTTTTTTGCAAATGTTAATCAACCATTTCCGATTCGTCGTTAGGTATTTTTCAAATTTATAACAAATTACCTCAGTTAACAGCTCCTTTGGGGTTACCTTAACTGTTAATCAGTTTAATCCTTTTTTTTCTCCATTGATACAATCAATCACTAATTAATATCGTTCATTGTCTGAGTAAATTAAGTTATCTCCTGCCCTACAGAAATGAGGGAACAAACCAATTTTTTTGTCTGCTTTTCAAAATGATCGTATTTGGAAATCTGTCATTTAACACTAAGAAGTAAATTGAGTTCCTTTTATTCAAATCCCCTATCAAGTTATCAAAAAACTTGTCCGTTAAAACTCGAAACAAGACACGCTGGTTTTATAATACAGGTTTAATTAATTGCGTAAATCCCCTGGCAAAGAAAGAGTGTAATGCTCCTATAGACTAGAATTACCTACCAGAAAAACCGGAAGGAACATAAAGTGGCAGAAATAGTACCTTGGTTACTACTGACTAGTAAGAGCTGCTTTTTATCAGATGTTGAGTTATGGTTCGAAAATGTCGTGGCCATTCCAAATTAGGTCATTACTAGAAAGAGTGGGAATGCCTTACTTATGGAACGACAGTCAAATGGCAAATGGTGTTCGACAGGGGGATAGTACATCCTGATGGTCGGTATGTGTGTCCTCTTTGTAGGGAGGAGGATGAAGATTTGAACCATTTTTTCCGAAAGTGCCTGGTGCTCTCTGATTTAAGGGAAAATTACTTACGTGGGATTATTTTACTGCTTCCTAAAATTTTACAAAGTAGTAATCCAACCACAATATTTCTTATTGGTGCGTACATAGAGAAGGGATTAGAAAGAAGGAAAAGTTTTTACAACTAATTATTATTAATTATATGGAATTAAACTTATTTTCTCGATAATTTAACATAAGGTATTTTTCGCTATGTATCATGTTATTGTGTGTTTCGTAATTTGTCCTATTGTGATTTCTTTATTTTTCATAAATTTTTGTGTGTATATGGCTCTTGGGCTTTTGAAATACACGATCTATCTATCTATCTATCTATCAATGGCGCTTTGCCTTTTCTTCATTATACACATAAAACGACCTTTTCTTCTTTATACATATGAAAAAATCGTTTCTGCAACTAAGTTCTTGGTATTGAAACGAGTGTCTGATGTCACTGTTGCCAGAAACTGGCTCCAAAAAGTAGGCATCGGGATAGAGGACACTCAACCACATACACTTTCAGGAGTACAAATTCAGTTTTAGAATCTTACATTTTTTTTTGGAAAAGCACATGAAATAAATAGTAAAACTTTATACTTCAATAACTCTCATAAAAGTCGTTGTAATGAGCAGAGTATCTTTTTGTGATAACTTTGGCAAAGTTGTTCTATAAACCATTTTCTTTTTGTATTATTTAGTCCTAAACATTTGCCTATCTTATAACATTTTAGTCTATCTTTAATCGATCTTAGCCTATCTTATAATCTTTAGTATTAGTACTTGTGAGGCGTAGTTAGACACGCTCAAGATAACAAACTTTATGCCTAGATTTTAACTTTTTCCAATTCGCCTACATCCCAAACCTTGTCTTACGAAATTGCAAAAACAGGTAGTTTCCAAAATCAGGGGGAGGGGGGAATAAATATTTAAAAATTATTTTTTAATGAAAATAAATAAAAATTTATTTTCGAAATGTAGTGGGGGACGGGCAAAAAATCTAGAGAATGCAATTTTAGGTCTGTTTTGTGCTTTTAGTAAACAATAGTTTTTAGAACCCCACAGATACTAAAAAATATCATAAGCCTCTTTTCTATGGTAATAATTTAGTAACTTCTTTTCACTTTTTAAAAAAGTTTAAAAAAAAATTTATTTATTTATTATTATAATTTTTTTATTTATTATTATTTTTTTGCATCATTATAATCTTTTATAAGATTACCGTCAATTTGCTCACTGTAAATTTTGGGTTATTAAACCGTTATAATCGCTGTCAAGAATATCTTTCACTTTTATTTAATTTCATATTCAAATGAATCACAGAAACAATTTTTTTTTTAAACGGAAAAAGCACCAAAATTTAAATTTAGTAGCACTCCTGGATAACATATTAGGCTAATGTAGATAATATGTTCTTTTAAATTAGGAGGACAGTAGAGGAGGGGGTACCAGCACAGAACGAACACCGTGCTGCCATCTACAATTTAGTTTAATGCTGACGGGACATAATTTATTCAAGGATTATCGATCGAGTCTAATGTGGGTGTGTCAAGGTCAATCGATCTGTTGTTGTTGTTTTTTGGCCAAGTGCGAATGACATGAGGGGTGATTTACATAATCGATGGGGGAATTATTGATTCACGAGCATGGGGAATTATGAAACAATATGGTCATAGAGTCCCTAGGGAGAAAGATTACGTAATCGCTCAATGACCTCTTTTTCCAAGATCGATTTATTTGTTGTTTCTATGTGTAATAACTCGGGGACGAAGGTTGCACATGCGCATTGAATTCTAACGGGAACAATGTTATTGATCTAGGACTCGAGGGGGAAGTGAATTTCTGTGGATTTACATAATCGCTAGGGGAAATTATTGATTCACGAAGGGGGGAATTAAGAAACAAACATGGCTTCATTGTTGTTTGGTTAGCTTAACCTGAGAAATTGATTTACATAATCGCTAGGGGAAATTATTGATTCACGAAGGGGAGAATTAAGAAACATTAAGGTTTCTTTAATCTTTAGGCCTAACCAGTGAACTTGATTTACATAATCGGCGGGGAAATTGTTGATTCACGAAGAAGGAATTAAGAAACATTAAGGCTTCTTTAATCTTAGGTCTGAGGGATAAACGTTCTTTAGAACAGAGAGAAAAATTAAT
This sequence comes from Artemia sp. Qi Xiang Cuo, assembly GCF_049724085.1. NCBI lineage: Eukaryota > Metazoa > Arthropoda > Branchiopoda > Anostraca > Artemiidae > Artemia > Artemia sp. Qi Xiang Cuo. Next base: position 40,174,111 of record NC_142810.1, read on the forward strand.
ATTCTATTTTTTAATAGGGCTTCATTGATCTTTAGTGTCAGGAATCATAAATGACATCACTTGTTATCTTGGAATTTTGCGGGAGTCTAAAGAGATAGAGATTCTATTTTTAAATACGGCTTCACGGAGCTTTAAGTCGGAGAGATAAATTGATATTCTAACGAAACCATAATAGTTTAGCTAGGAAAATTTATGAGATGAAGAGATTAACGTAGGAAAGGGTTTCCTAGAAATTTGAAATGTGAAAGTACTGAGATGCCAAACAAAAGGAACACGATGAAATTACTTTTAGGGATTATTTGGGCGAAACGGTTTTAGACAGCTTATGGAATTATTTTGGCGAAACCGTTAGAGACGTTGATTTAAAAATTGATTTAAAAGATGATTTTTGAGTGTGGTCGTTATAATACACAAGTTCCATTGAACTGTGTTGTGAGGTCCCCTACCACAACCCCAAAGAGCCCCGATCGCCCTACCCCGATCCAAAGGGTTCCAATCCCCATACCCCCACCCCGAAGGAAGCCCCCGGTCCTCAAAGCCCCCAAACTCCCAAAGACCCTCCACCGGTCCCCCAAAGGCCCACCCAGACCCCCAAAGGCCATCCCCAGGCCCCAAATGTCCCCCAGGCTCCCAACTGTCCCCCCGGACACTCAAAGGCCCCCCAAGCTCCCAAAGGGCCACCGGCGCCCCAAAGGCCCACCCAGACCCCCAAATGCCATCCCCGGGCCCCCCAAAGGCACATCGAGCTCCCAAAGGACCAACGGGGTCCCAAAGGCCCTCCACCGGTCCCCAAATGTCCCCCAGGCACCCAAAGGCCCTCCCGGCGCCCCAAAGGCCCACCCAGACCCCCAAAAGCCAACCCCGGCCCCCAAAGCCCCACCCCCCGGCCCCCAAGGGCCCCCCCCGCTCCCAAAGGACCACCGACCCTCCAGGGACCCACAGACCCGCAAAGGCTCTCCCCGAGCACTCGTCTTTCGTTGATGTGTGTTTTCTGAAACCTATGATTTGGGATGTGTAGTTTGCTACTTCAGGCTTTTCTGAGCTAAGGTTTCCTAGTATTTCCTAGGTGAATGTTGTCTGAAACCAATAGTTTGGGATGAGTAGTTTGCTATTTCAGGCTTTTATGAGCTAGGTTTCTTAGCCTTTCGTTGATGTGTGTTGAGTGAAACTTATGATTTGGGATGGTTAATTTGCTATTTTTGACTTTTCTGAGCTAGATTTCTTAGCCTATCATATGTGTGTCCTTTCAGAAAATTATGATTTGGGAGGTGTAGTTTGCTTTTTGGACTTTTCAGAGCTAGGATTCTTAGTCACTCATAGGTGTTTGTTGTCTGAAACTTCGAGTTTGGGATAAGTAGTTGGCTATTTCAGACTTTTCTGAGCTAAGGTTTCTTAGTATTTCGTAGGTGAATGATGTCTGTAACTGGAGGTGTAGTTTGCTTTTTGGTCTTTTCAGAGCTAGGATTCTTAGTCACTCATAGGTGTTTGTTGTCTGAAACTTCGAGTTTGGGATGAGTAGTTGGCTATTTCAGACTTTTCTGAGCTAAGGTTTCTTAGTATTTCGTAGGTGAATGCTGTCTGTAACTTATGATTTGGGATATGTAAATTACTATTTCGGGCTTTTCTGAGTTGGATTTCTTAGTCTTTCATAGGTGTGTAGTGTCTGAAACCTATGATTTGGGATGTGTAGTTTGCTATTTTCGACTTTTCTGAGCTAGGTTTCTTAGCCTTTCATAGGTATGTGTTGTCAGAACATTATGATTTGGGATGTGTAGTTTGCTATTTCAGGCTTTTCTGAGCTAAGGTTTTCTAGTATTTCGTAGGTGAATGTTGTCTGAAACCAATAGTTTGGGATGTGTAATTTGCTATTTCCGACTTTTCATAACCGGATTTCTTAGTCTTTCGTAGGTGTGTGGTGTCT